>NW_026635739.1:0-15000 GCF_028554395.1 Pezoporus wallicus
AGCAGGAGCAGGCTCTGGACGGATTCTATTCAAATGCTTTTCCTGTATGAATGTGAGCAGTGAAAGCAACAATGGAGGCACCAATGTAAAGGGATTGTGTGCTGAACAGGTCCAGCACCAGCTTTCAATCCTGGCTCTTCTGCTGTGGGAGCAGAGGCCAAACGTTCGTGCTGTACTCACTGTGCTGCTGGGCAGCTGAGAGACACCACCTGAGAATTTGGATTCAAATGGACTTTTAGGTATGAAACCGAGGAGAGACTGCAATGATGGTGACCCCGTTGCAAAGCTGCTTGTGTGCTGAAGAAGCAGAGCACTAGCTTTCCCTGCTGCTCCTTCTGCCGTGTGAGCAGATGCCACTGTTCATTCTGTGCTGACTGTGTTGCTGCGCAGCAGAGAGCAGCCTCTGGACTGATTCCATTCAAATGCTTTTCCTGTATGAATGTGAGCAGTGAAAGCAACGATGAATGCACCAATGTAAAAGGGATTGTGTGCTGAACAGGTCCAGCACCAGCTTTCAATCCTGGCTCTTCTGCTGTGGGAGCAGAGGCCAAACGTTCGTGCTGTACTAACTGTGCTGCTGGGCAGCTGAGAGACACCACCTGAGAATTTGGATTCAAATGGACTTTTAGGTATGAAACCGAGGAGAGACTGCAATGATGGTGACCCCGTTGCAAAGCTGCTTGTGTGCTGAAGAAGCAGAGCACTAGCTTTCCCTGCTGCTCCTTCTGCCGTGTGAGCAGATGCCACTGTTCATTCTGTGCTGTGTTGCTGCCAGCAGGGAGCAGGCTCTGGACGGATTCTATTCAAATGCTTTTCCTGTATGAGTGTTAGCAGTGAAAGCAACGATGGAGGCACCAATGTAAAGGGGATTGTGTGCTGAACAGGTCCAGCACCAGCTTTCAATCCTGGCTCTTCTGCTGTGGGAGCAGAGGCCAAACGTTCGTGCTGTACTCACTGTGCTGCTGGGCAGCTGAGAGACACCACCTGAGAATTTGGATTCAAATGGACTTTTAGGTATGAAACCGAGGAGAGACTGCAATGATGGTGACCCCGTTGCAAAGCTGCTTGTGTGCTGAAGAAGCAGAGCACTAGCTTTCCCTGCTGCTCCTTCTGCCGTGTGAGCAGATGCCACTGTTCATTCTGTGCTGACTGTGTTGCTGCGCAGCAGAGAGCAGCCTCTGGACTGATTCCATTCAAATGCTTTTCCTGTATGAAAGTGAGCAGTGAAAGCAACGATGGAGGCACCAATGTAAAAGGGATTGTGTGCTGAACAGGTCCAGCACCAGCTTTCAATCCTGGCTCTTCTGCTGTGGGAGCAGAGGCCAAACGTTCGTGCTGTACTAACTGTGCTGCTGGGCAGCTGAGAGACACCACCTGAGAATTTGGATTCAAATGGACTTTTAGGTATGAAACCGAGGAGAGACTGCAATGATGGTGACCCCGTTGCAAAGCTGCTTGTGTGCTGAAGAAGCAGAGCACTAGCTTTCCCTGCTGCTCCTTCTGCCGTGTGAGCAGATGCCACTGTTCATTCTGTGCTGACTGTGTTGCTGCGCAGCAGAGAGCAGGCTCTGGACTGATTCCATTCAAATGCTTTTCCTGTATGAATGTGAGCAGTGAAAGCAACGATGGAGGCAGCAATGTAAAGGGGATTGTGTGCTGAACAGGTCCAGCACCAGCTTTCAATCCTGGCTCTTCTGCTGTGGGAGCAGAGGCCAAACGTTCGTGCTGTACTAACTGTGCTGCTGGGCAGCTGAGAGACACCACCTGAGAATTTGGATTCAAATGGACTTTTAGGTATGAAACCGAGGAGAGACTGCAATGATGGTGACCCCGTTGCAAAGCTGCTTGTGTGCTGAAGAAGCAGAGCACTAGCTTTCCCTGCTGCTCCTTCTGCCGTGTGAGCAGATGCCACTGTTCATTCTGTGCTGACTGTGTTGCTGCGCAGCAGAGAGCAGGCTCTGGACTGATTCCATTCAAATGCTTTTCCTGTATGAATGTGAGCAGTGAAAGCAACGATGGAGGCACCAATGTAAAGGGGATTGTGTGCTGAACAGGTCCAGCACCAGCTTTCAATCCTGGCTCTTCTGCTGTGGGAGCAGAGGCCAAACGTTCGTGCTGTACTCACTGTGCTGCTGGGCAGCTGAGAGACACCACCTGAGAATTTGGATTCAAATGGACTTTTAGGTATGAAACCGAGGAGAGACTGCAATGATGGTGACCCCGTTGCAAAGCTGCTTGTGTGCTGAAGAAGCAGAGCACTAGCTTTCCCTGCTGCTCCTTCTGCCGTGTGAGCAGATGCCACTGTTCATTCTGTGCTGACTGTGTTGCTGCGCAGCAGAGAGCAGGCTCTGGACTGATTCCATTCAAATGCTTTTCCTGTATGAAAGTGAGCAGTGAAAGCAACGATGGAGGCACCAATGTAAAGGGGATTGTGTGCTGAACAGGTCCAGCACCAGCTTTCAATCCTGGCTCTTCTGCTGTGGGAGCAGAGGCCAAACGTTCGTGCTGTACTCACTGTGCTGCTGGGCAGCTGAGAGACACCACCTGAGAATTTGGATTCAAATGGACTTTTAGGTATGAAACCGAGGAGAGACTGCAATGATGGTGACCCCGTTGCAAAGCTGCTTGTGTGCTGAAGAAGCAGAGCACTAGCTTTCCCTGCTGCTCCTTCTGCCGTGTGAGCAGATGCCACTGTTCATTCTGTGCTGACTGTGTTGCTGCGCAGCAGAGAGCAGGCTCTGGACTGATTCCATTCAAATGCTTTTCCTGTATGAAAGTGAGCAGTGAAAGCAACGATGGAGGCACCAATGTAAAGGGGATTGTGTGCTGAACAGGTCCAGCACCAGCTTTCAATCCTGGCTCTTCTGCTGTGGGAGCAGAGGCCAAACGTTCGTGCTGTACTCACTGTGCTGCTGGGCAGCTGAGAGACACCACCTGAGAATTTGGATTCAAATGGACTTTTAGGTATGAAACCGAGGAGAGACTGCAATGATGGTGACCCCGTTGCAAAGCTGCTTGTGTGCTGAAGAAGCAGAGCACTAGCTTTCCCTGCTGCTCCTTCTGCCGTGTGAGCAGATGCCACTGTTCATTCTGTGCTGACTGTGTTGCTGCGCAGCAGAGAGCAGGCTCTGGACTGATTCCATTCAAATGCTTTTCCTGTATGAAAGTGAGCAGTGAAAGCAACGATGGAGGCACCAATGTAAAAGGGATTGTGTGCTGAACAGGTCCAGCACCAGCTTTCAATCCTGGCTCTTCTGCTGTGGGAGCAGAGGCCAAACGTTCGTGCTGTACTCACTGTGCTGCTGGGCAGCTGAGAGACACCACCTGAGAATTTGGATTCAAATGGACTTTTAGGTATGAAACCGAGGAGAGACTGCAATGATGGTGACCCCGTTGCAAAGCTGCTTGTGTGCTGAAGAAGCAGAGCACTAGCTTTCCCTGCTGCTCCTTCTGCCGTGTGAGCAGATGCCACTGTTCATTCTGTGCTGACTGTGTTGCTGCGCAGCAGAGAGCAGCCTCTGGACTGATTCCATTCAAATGCTTTTCCTGTATGAATGTGAGCAGTGAAAGCAACGATGGAGGCACCAATGTAAAGGGATTGTGTGCTGAACAGGTCCAGCACCAGCTTTCAATCCTGGCTCTTCTGCTGTGGGAGCAGAGGCCAAACGTTCGTGCTGTACTCACTGTGCTGCTGGGCAGCTGAGAGACACCACCTGAGAATTTGGATTCAAATGGACTTTTAGGTATGAAACCGAGGAGAGACTGCAATGATGGTGACCCCGTTGCAAAGCTGCTTGTGTGCTGAAGAAGCAGAGCACTAGCTTTCCCTGCTGCTCCTTCTGCCGTGTGAGCAGATGCCACTGTTCATTCTGTGCTGACTGTGTTGCTGCGCAGCAGAGAGCAGGCTCTGGACTGATTCCATTCAAATGCTTTTCCTGTATGAATGTGAGCAGTGAAAGCAACGATGGATGCACCAATGTAAATGGGATTGTGTGCTGAACAGGTCCAGCACCAGCTTTCAATCCTGGCTCTTCTGCTGTGGGAGCAGAGGCCAAACGTTCGTGCTGTACTCACTGTGCTGCTGGGCAGCTGAGAGACACCACCTGAGAATTTGGATTCAAATGGACTTTTAGGTATGAAACCGAGGAGAGACTGCAATGATGGTGACCCCGTTGCAAAGCTGCTTGTGTGCTGAAGAAGCAGAGCACTAGCTTTCCCTGCTGCTCCTTCTGCCGTGTGAGCAGATGCCACTGTTCATTCTGTGCTGACTGTGTTGCTGCGCAGCAGAGAGCAGGCTCTGGACTGATTCCATTCAAATGCTTTTCCTGTATGAAAGTGAGCAGTGAAAGCAACGATGGAGGCACCAATGTAAAAGGGATTGTGTGCTGAACAGGTCCAGCACCAGCTTTCAATCCTGGCTCTTCTGCTGTGGGAGCAGAGGCCAAACGTTCGTGCTGTACTCACTGTGCTGCTGGGCAGCTGAGAGACACCACCTGAGAATTTGGATTCAAATGGACTTTTAGGTATGAAACCGAGGAGAGACTGCAATGATGGTGACCCCGTTGCAAAGCTGCTTGTGTGCTGAAGAAGCAGAGCACTAGCTTTCCCTGCTGCTCCTTCTGCCGTGTGAGCAGATGCCACTGTTCATTCTGTGCTGACTGTGTTGCTGCGCAGCAGAGAGCAGGCTCTGGACTGATTCCATTCAAATGCTTTTCCTGTATGAGTGTTAGCAGTGAAAGCAACGATGGAGGCACCAATGTAAAGGGGATTGTGTGCTGAACAGGTCCAGCACCAGCTTTCAATCCTGGCTCTTCTGCTGTGGGAGCAGAGGCCAAACGTTCGTGCTGTACTCACTGTGCTGCTGGGCAGCTGAGAGACACCACCTGAGAATTTGGATTCAAATGGACTTTTAGGTATGAAACCGAGGAGAGACTGCAATGATGGTGACCCCGTTGCAAAGCTGCTTGTGTGCTGAAGAAGCAGAGCACTAGCTTTCCCTGCTGCTCCTTCTGCCGTGTGAGCAGATGCCACTGTTCATTCTGTGCTGACTGTGTTGCTGCGCAGCAGAGAGCAGCCTCTGGACTGATTCCATTCAAATGCTTTTCCTGTATGAAAGTGAGCAGTGAAAGCAACGATGGAGGCACCAATGTAAAGGGGATTGTGTGCTGAACAGGTCCAGCACCAGCTTTCAATCCTGGCTCTTCTGCTGTGGGAGCAGAGGCCAAACGTTCGTGCTGTACTCACTGTGCTGCTGGGCAGCTGAGAGACACCACCTGAGAATTTGGATTCAAATGGACTTTTAGGTATGAAACCGAGGAGAGACTGCAATGATGGTGACCCCGTTGCAAAGCTGCTTGTGTGCTGAAGAAGCAGAGCACTAGCTTTCCCTGCTGCTCCTTCTGCCGTGTGAGCAGATGCCACTGTTCATTCTGTGCTGACTGTGTTGCTGCGCAGCAGAGAGCAGGCTCTGGACTGATTCCATTCAAATGCTTTTCCTGTATGAATGTGAGCAGTGAAAGCAACGATGGAGGCACCAGTATAAAGGGGATTGTGTGCTGAACAGGTCCAGCACCAGCTTTCAATCCTGGCTCTTCTGCTGTGGGAGCAGAGGCCAAACGTTCGTGCTGTACTCACTGTGCTGCTGGGCAGCTGAGAGACACCACCTGAGAATTTGGATTCAAATGGACTTTTAGGTATGAAACCGAGGAGAGACTGCAATGATGGTGACCCCGTTGCAAAGCTGCTTGTGTGCTGAAGAAGCAGAGCACTAGCTTTCCCTGCTGCTCCTTCTGCCGTGTGAGCAGATGCCACTGTTCATTCTGTGCTGACTGTGTTGCTGCGCAGCAGAGAGCAGCCTCTGGACTGATTCCATTCAAATGCTTTTCCTGTATGAAAGTGAGCAGTGAAAGCAACGATGAATGCACCAATGTTGATTCCATTCAAATGCTTTTCCTGTATGAAAGTGAGCAGTGAAAGCAACGATGGAGGCACCAATGTAAAGGGGATTGTGTGCTGAACAGGTCCAGCACCAGCTTTCAATCCTGGCTCTTCTGCTGTGGGAGCAGAGGCCAAACGTTCGTGCTGTACTCACTGTGCTGCTGGGCAGCTGAGAGACACCACCTGAGAATTTGGATTCAAATGGACTTTTAGGTATGAAACCGAGGAGAGACTGCAATGATGGTGACCCCGTTGCAAAGCTGCTTGTGTGCTGAAGAAGCAGAGCACTAGCTTTCCCTGCTGCTCCTTCTGCCGTGTGAGCAGATGCCACTGTTCATTCTGTGCTGAATGTGTTGCTGCCAGCAGAGAGCAGGCTCTGGACTGATTCCATTCAAATGCTTTTCCTGCATGAAAGTGAGCAGTGAAAGCAACGATGGAGGCACCAATGAAAAGGTGATTGTGTGCCGAACAGGTCCAGCACCAGCTTTCAATCCTGGCTCTTCTGCTGTGGGAGCTGAGGCCAAATGTTCGTGCTGTACTCACTGTGCTGCTGGGCAGCTGAGAGAGACCACCTGAGAATTTGGATTCAAATGGACTTTTAGGTATGAATGCTCTTGCACATGCTTTATTTTACTCCCTTTGTTACGTTTACTGTGTTTTCCTATATATCTATATAAATAGTACTACACTCTCTTTGTTACTGTTACAGAGGAGAAATGGGTTAGGTTTAGGGTTAGGTTTAGGGTTGAGAACCTCTGTGGGTCATTAGAATGCTCTTGAACATGCTTTATTTTGCTCACTTTGTTACGTTTACTGTGTTTTCCTACATATCTATATATATAGCATCACACTCACTTTTTTACAATTCCACAGAAGAAAGGGGTTAGGGTTAGGGTAAGCGTTAGGGTTAGGGTTAGGCCTGAGAACCTCTGTGGGTCATTAGAATGATCTTGAACATGCTTTATTTTGCACACTTTGTTACGTTTACTGTGTTTTCCTATATATCTATATATATAGGGTTAGGGTTACAGGGGAGAAATGGGTTAGGGTTAGGGTTAGGGTTAGGGTTAGGGTTGAGAACCTCTGTGGGTCATTAGAATGCTCTTGAACATGCATTATTTTGCTCACTTTGTTACGTTTACTGTGTTTTCCTATATATCTATATATATAGTATTACACTCACTTTGTTGCAGTTACAGGGGAGGAATGGGTTAGGGTTAGGGTTAGGGTTAGGGTTTAGAACCTCTGTGGGTCATTAGAATGCTCTTGAACATGCTTTATTTTGCTCACTTTGTTACGTTTACTGTGTTTTCCTATACATCTATTTACATAGTACTACGCTCACTTTGTTGCAGTTACAGGGGAGGAATGGGTTAGGGTTAGGGTTAGGGTTAGGGTTAGGGTTGAGAACCTCTGTGGGTCATTAGAATGCTCTTGAACATGCTTTATTTTGCTCACTTTGTTACGTTTACTGTGTTTTCCTATATATCTATATATATAGTACTACACTCACTTTGTTACAGTCACAGGGGAGAAATGGGTTAGGGTTAGGGTTAGGTTAGGGTTAGGGTTGAGAACCTCTGTGGGTCATTAGAATGCTTTTGAACATGCTTTATTTTGCTCACTTTGTTACGTTTACTGTGTTTTCCTATACATCTATTTATATAGTATTACACTCACTTTGTTACAGTTACAGGGGAGAAATGGGTTAGGGTTAGGGTTAGGGTTAGGGTTGAGAACCTCTGTGGGTCATTAGAATGCTCTTGAACATGCTTTATTTTGCTCACTTTGTTACGTTTACTGTGTTTTCCTATATATCTATATATATAGTACTACACTCACTTTGTTACAGTTACAGGGGAGAAATGGGTTAGGGTTAGGGTTAGGGTTAGGGTTAGGGTTGAGAACCTCTGTGGGTCATTAGAATGCTCTTGAACATGCTTTATTTTGCTCACTTTGTTACTTTTACTGTGTTTTCCTATATATATATATATATAGTATTACACTCACTTTTTTACAGTTACAGGGGAGATATGGGTTAAGATTAGGGTTAGGGTTAGGGTTGAGAACCTCTGTGGGTCATTACAATGCTCTTGAACATGCTTTATTTTGCTCACTTTCTTACTTTTACTGTGTTTTCCTATATATCTATATATATAGTATTACACTCACTTTGTTACTGTTACGGGGGAGAAAAGGGTTACAATTAGGGTTAGGGTTAGGGTAAGGCTTGAGAACCTCTGTGGGTCATTAGAATGCTCTTGAACATGCTTTATTTTGCTCACTTTGTTACGTTTACTGTGTTTTCCTATATATCTATATATATAGTATTACATTCACTTTGTTACAGTGACAGGGGTGAAATGGGTTAGGGTTAGGGTTAGGGTTAGGGTTAGGCTTAGGGTTAGGGTTAGGGTTAGGGTTGAGAACCTCTGTGGGTCATTAGAATGCTCTTGAACATGCTTTATTTTGCTCACTTTGTTACGTTTACTGTGTTTTCCTATGTATCTATATATATAGTATTACACTCACTTTGTTACAGTTACAGGGGAGAAATGGGTTAGGGTTAGGGTTAGGGTTAGAGTTAGGGTTAGGGTTAGGGTTAGGGTTAGGGTTAGGCTTGAGAACCTCTGTGGGTCATTAGAATGCTCTTGAACATGCTTTATTTTGCTCACTTTGTTACATTTACTGTGTTTTCCTATATATCTATATATATAGTATTACACTCACTTTGTTACAGTTACAGGGGAGAAATGGGTTCGGGTTAGGGTTAGGGTTAGGGTTGAGAACCTCTGTGTGTCATTAGAATGCTCTTGAACATGCTTTATTTTGCTCACTTTGTTACGTTTACTGTGTTTTCCTACATATCTATATATATAGTATTACACTCACTTTGTTACAGTTCCACAGAAGAAAGGGGTTAGGGTTAGGGTAAGCGTTAGGGTTAGGGTTAGGCCTGAGAACCTCTGTGGGTCATTAGAATGATCTTGAACATACTTTATTTTGCTCACTTTTTTACGTTTACTGTGTTTTCCTATATATCTATATATATAGTATTATACTCACTTTGTTACAGTTACAGGGGAGAAATGGTTTAGGGTTAGGGTTACGGTTGAGAACCTCTGTGTGTCATTAGAATGCTCTTGCACATGCTTTATTTTGCTCACTTTGTTACGCTTACTGTGTTTTCCTATATATCTATATAAATAGTACTACACTCACTTTGTTACTGTTACAAAGGAGAAATGGGTTAGGGTTAGGGTTAGGCTTAGGTTTTGTGTTGAGAACCTCTGTGGGTCATTAGAATGCTCTTGAACATGCTTTATTTTGCTCACTTTGTTACGTTTACTGTGTTTTCCTACACATCTATATATATAGTATTACACTCACTTTGTTACAATTCCACAGAAGAAAGGGGTTAGGGTTAGGGTAAGCGTTAGGGTTAGGGTTAGGCCTGAGAACCTCTGTGGGTCATTAAAATGATCTTGAACATGCTTTATTTTGCACAATTTGTTACGTTTACTGCGTTTTCCTATATATCTATATATATAGTATTATACTCACTTTGTGCTGTTACAGGGGAGAAATGGGTTAGGGTTAGGGTTGAGAACCTCTGCGGGTCGTTAGAATGCTCTTGAACATGCTTTGTTTTGCTCCCTTTGTTACGTTTACTGTGTTTTCCTATATATCTATATATATAGTATTACACTCACTTTGTTATATTTACAGGGGAGAAATGGGTTAGGGTTAGGGTTAGGGTTAGGGTTAGGGTTAGGGTTGAGAACCTCTGTGGGTCATTAGAATGCTCTTGAACATGCTTTGTTTTGCTCACTTTGTTACGTTTACTGTGTTTTCCTATATATCTATATATATAGTAATACAATCACTTTGTTACAGTTACGGGGGAGAAATGGGTTAGGGTTAGGGTTAGGGTTAGGGTTGAGAATCTCTATGTGTCATTAGAATGCTCTTGAACATGCTTTATTTTGCTCTCTCAGTTTTGTTTACTGTGTTTTCCTATACATCTATATCTATAGTACTACACTCACTTTGTTGCAGTTACAGGGGAGGAATGGGTTGGGGTTAGGCTTAGGGTCAGGGTTAGGGTTGAGAACCTCTGTGGTCATTAGAATGCCCTAGATCATGCTTTATTTTGCTCACTTTGTTACTTTTACTGTGTTTTCCTATATATATATATATATAGTATTACACTCACTTTTTTACAGTTACAGGGGAGATATGGGTTAAGATTAGGGTTAGGGTTAAGGTTGAGAACCTCTGTGGGTCATTACAATACTCTTTAACATGCTTTATTTTGCTCACTTTCTTATGTTTACTGTGTTTTCCTATATATCTATATATATAGTATTACACTCACTTTGTTACAGTTACAGGGTAGAAAAGGGTTACAAATAGGGTTAGGGTTAGGGTAAGGCTTGAGAACCTCTGTTGGTCATTAGAATGCTCTTGAACATGCTTTATTTTGCTCACTTTGTTACGTTTACTGTGTTTTCCTATATATCTATATATATAGTATTACACTCACTTTGTTACAGTTACAGGTGAGAAATGGGTTCGGGTTAAATTTAGGGTTAGGGTTAGGGTTGAGAACCTCTGTGGGTCATTAGAATGCTCTTGAACATGCTTTATTTTGCTCCCTTTGTTACGTTTACTGTGTTTTCCTATATATCTATATATATAGTATTACACTCACTTTGTTACAGTTACGGGGGAGAAATGGGTTAGGGTTAGGGTTAGGGTTAGATTTAAGGTTGAGAACCTCTGTGGGTCATTAGAATGCTCTTGAACATGCTTTATTTTGCTAACTTTGTTACGCTTACTGTGTTTTCCTATATATCTATTTATATAGAATTACCCTTACCTTGTTACATTTACAGGGGAGAAATGGGTTTGGGTTAGGGTTAGGGTTCGGGTCGAGAACCTCTGTGGGTCATTAGAATGCTCTTGAACATGCTTCGTTTTGCTCCCTTTGTTTCGTTTACTGTGTTTTCCTATATATCTATATATATAGTTTTACACTCACTTTGTTACAGTTACAGGGGAGAAAGGGTTAGGGTTAGGGTTAGGGTTAGGGTTAGGGTTTAGGGTTAGGGTTAGGGTTGAGAACCTCTGTGGGTCATTAGAATGCTCTTGAACATGCTTTATTTTGCTCACTTTGTTACGTTTACTGTGTTTTCCTATATCTATATATTTAGTTTTACCCTCACTTTGTTGCATTTACAGGGGAGAAATGGGTTAGGGTTAGGGTTCGGGTTAGGGTTGAGAACATCTGTGGGTCCTTAGAATGCTCTTGAACATGCTTTGTTTTGCTCCCTTTGTTACGTTTACTGTGTTTTCCTATATATCTATATATATAGTATTACACTCACTTTGTTACAGCTACGGGGGATAAATGGGTTAGGGTTAGGGTTAGGGTTAGGGTTAGGGTTGAGAACCTCTGTGGGTCATTAGAATGCTCTTGAACATGCTTTATTTTGCTCACTTTGTTACGTTTACTGTGTTTTCCTAGGGTTAGGGTTAGGGTTAGGGTTAGGGTTAGGGTTATGGGTTAGGGTTAGGGTTAGGGTTAGGGTTATGGTTAGGGTTAGGGTTAGGGTTAGGGTTAGGGTTGAGAACCTCTGTGGGTCATTAGAATGCTCTTGAACATGCTTTATTTTGCTCACTTTGTTACGTTTACTGTGTTTTCCTATATATCTATATATATAGTATTACTCTCACTTTGTTACAGTTACAGGGGAGAAATGGGTTAGGGTTCGGGTTAGGGTTAGGGTTGAGAACCTCTGTGGGTCATTAGAATGCTCTTGAACATGCTTTAGGTAGGGTTAGGGTTAGGGTTAGGGTTAGGGTTAGGGTTAGGGTTAGGGTTAGGGTTGAGAACCTCTGTGGGTCATTAGAATGCTCTTGAACATGCTTTATTTTGCTCACTTTGTTACGTTTACTGTGTTTTCCTATATATCTATATATATAGTATTACACTCACTTTGTTACAGTTACGGGGGAGAAATGGGTTAGGGTTAGGGTTAGGGTTACAATTGAGAACCTCTGTGGGTCATTAGAATGCTCTTGAACATGCTTTATTTTGCTCACTTTGTTACGTTTACTGTGTTTTCCTATATATCTATATATATAGTATTACACTCACTTTGTTGCAGTTACAGGGGAGGAATGGGTTAGGGTTAGGGTTAGGGTTAGGGTTAGGGTTGAGAACCTCTGTGGGTCATTAGAATGCTCTTGAACATGCTTTATTTTGCTCACTTTGTTACGTTTACTGTGTTTTGCTATATATCTATGCCTATAGTATTACACTCAATTTGTTACAGTTACGGAGGAGAAATGGGTTATGGTTAGGGTTAGGGTTGAGAACCTCTGTGTGTCATTAGAATGCTCTTGCACATGCTTTATTTTGCTCACTTTCTTACGTTTACTGTGTTTTCCTATATATCTATATATATAGTATTACACTCACTTTGTTACAGTTACAGGGTAGAAATGGGTTACGATTAGGGTGAGGGTTACTGTAAGGCTTGAGAATGTCTGTGGGTCATTAGAATGCTCTTGAACATGCTTTATTTTGCTCACTTTGTTACGTTTACTGTGTTTTCCTATATATCTATATATATAGTATTACACTCACTTTGTTACAGTTACGGGGGAGAAATGGGTTAGGGTTAGGGTTAGGGTTAGGGTTAGGTTTAGGGTTGAGAACCTCTGTGGGTCATTAGAATGCTCTTCCACATGCTTTATTTTGCTCACTTTGTTACGCTTACTGTGTTTTCCTATATATCTATTTATATAGAATTACCCTTACCTTGTTACATTTACAGGGGAGAAATGGGTTAGGGTTAGGGTTAGGGTTCGGGTCGAGAACCTCTGTGGGTCATTAGAATGCCCTTGAACATGCTTTGTTTTGCTCCCTTTGTTACGTTTACTGTGTTTTCCTATATATCTATATATATAGTATTACACTCCCGTTGTTACAGCTACAGGGGAGAAATGGGTTACGATTAGGGTTAGGGTTAGGGTTAGGGTTGAGAACCTCTGTGGGTCATTAGAATGCTCTTGAACATTCTTTATTTTGCTTCACTTTGTTATGTTTACAGTGTTTTCCTATATATCTATATTTATAGTATTACATTCATAGTGTTACAGTCACAGGGGAGAAATGGGTTATGGTTAGGATTAGCGTTAGAGTTAGGTTTAGGGTTAGGGTTAGGGTTACGTTTGAACTTCTGTGGGTCATTAGAATGCTCTTGAACATGCTTTATTTTGCTCACTTTGTTACGTTTACTGTGTTTTCCTATATATCTATATATATAGTATTACACTCACTTTGTTACAGTTACATTGGAGAAATGGGTTAGGGTTAGGGTTTGGGTTGAGAACCTCTGTGTGTCATTAGAATGCTCTTGCACATGCTTTATTTTGCTCACTTTGTTACGTTTACTGTGTTTTCCTATATATCTATATAAATAGTACTACACTCTCTTTGTTACTGTTACAGAGGAGAAATGGGTTAGGTTTAGGGTTAGGTTTAGGGTTGAGAACCTCTGTGCGTCATTAGAATGCTCTTGAACATGCTTTATTTTGCTCACTTTGTTACGTTTACTGTGTTTTCCTATATATCTATATATATAGTATTACACTCACTTTGTTGCAGTTACAGGGGAAGAATGGGTTAGGGTTAGGGTTAGTTAGGGTTAGGGTTAGGGTTAGGGTTAGGGTTAGGGCTGAGAACCTCTGTGGGTCATTAGAATGATCTTGAACATGCTTTATTTTGCTCACTTTGTTACGTTTACTGTGTTTTCCTATATATCTATATATATAGTATTATACTCACTTTGTTACAGTTACAGGGCAGAAATGGATTAGGGTTAGGGTTAGGGTTGAGAACCTCTGTGGGTCATTAGAATGCTCTTGAATATGCTTTATTTTGCTCACTTTGTTACGTTTACTGTGTTTTCCTATATATCTATATATATAGTATTACACTCACTTTGTTATATTTACAGGGGAGAAATGGGTTAGGGTTAGAGTTAGGGTTAGGGTTAGGGTTAGGGTTGAGAACCTCTGTGAGTCATTAGAATGCTCTTGAACATGCTTTGTTTTGCTCCCTTTGTTACGTTTACTGTGTTTTCCTGTATATCTATATATATAGTATTACACTCACTTTGTTACAGCTACGGGGGATAAATGGGTTAGGGTTAGGGTTAGGGTTAGGGTTGAGAACCTCTGTGGGTCATTAGAATGCTCTTGAACATGCTTTATTTTGCTCACTTTGTTACGTTTACTGTGTTTTCCTATATATCTATTTATATAGTATTACCCTCACTTTGTTAAAGTTACAGGGGAGAAATGCATTAGGGTTAGGGTTAGGGTTAGGTTTAGGGTTAGGGTTCGGGTTAAGGTTGAGAACCTCTGTGGATCATTAGAATGCTCTTGAACATGCTTTATTTTGCTCACTTTGTTACGTTTACTGTGTTTTCCTATATATCTATATATATAGTATTACACTCACTTTGTTACAGTTACAGGGGAGAAATGGGTTAGGGTTAGGGTTTGGGTTAGGGTTAGGGTTAGGGTTTGGGTTAGGGTTAGGGTTAGGGTTGAGAACCTCTGTGGGTCATTAGAATGCTCTTGAACATGCTTTATTTTGCTCACTTTGTTACGTTTACTGTGTTTTCCTATATATCTATATATATAGTATTACACTCACTTTGTTGCAGTTACAGGGGAGGAATGGGTTAGGGTTAGGGTTAGGGTTAGGGTTAGGGTTAGGGTTAGGGTTAGGTTTAGGGTTAGGGTTAGGGTTAGGGTTAGGGTTGAGAACCTCTGTGGGTCATTAGAATGCTCTTGAACATGCTTTATTTTGCTCACTTTGTTACGTTTACTGTGTTTTCCTATATATCTATATATATAGTATTACACTCACTTTGTTGCAGTTACAGGGGAGGAATGGGTTAGGGTTTGGGTTAGGGTTAGGGTTAGGGTTAGGGTTAGGGTTAGGGTTAGGGTTAGGGTTAGGGTTGAGAACCTCTGTGGGTC
>NW_026635740.1:0-1912 GCF_028554395.1 Pezoporus wallicus
AAAAGCCAAATGGTTAAAGCCTCTTTGGTATGGAGGACAATGGTTGAAGTATAAATATGGGGAGGCCTCGCAGATTGACTATATCACGCTGCCGACAACCCGCCAAGGCAAGCACCATGTGCTTACCATGGTGGAAGCAACCACCGGATGGCTGGAAACATACGTTGTGCCCCATGCCACTGCCCGAAACGCTATCCTGGGACTTGAGAAACAGATTTTGCGGCAACACGGCACCCCAGAGAGAATTGAGCCAGACAATTGGACTCATTTCCAGAACAACCTTATAGATATTTGGGCCAAAGAGCATGGCATTGAGTGGGTATATCACATCCCCTACCATGCACCAGCCTCTGGGGAAAATGGAATGGTACAATGGGCTGTTAAAAACTACACTGAGAGCAATGGGTGGTGGGACTTCCAAACATTGGGATACACACTTACCAAAGGCCACCTGGTTGGTCAACACCAGAGGATCTGCCAACAGGGCTGGCCCAGCCAGGGGGAGGGCAAGAAAGGGGGGGAAGTGAGCGAACGAATTACCTGACTGGGTTTAAACCACGACAACGACTTAAGTGTCCAACGCTGTGATGACCATTAGAGGGGCCCTGCCTCCAGCCAGGTGGAGGTAGGGGACAATCGGATTTACTGGACTGTGTGGATCAGATGGCCTGGTACATCAGTCCCACAGAACTGTAAGTCTCTAGTAGATACCGATGCACAGTGCATCCTGGTGCCATCAAGTTATCAAGGGGTGGAACCCATCTATATTTCTGGAGTGACAGGAGGATCCCAAGAATTAACTGTACTGGAGGCTGAAATCAGCCTGACTGGGAAGAAATGGCAAAGCACCCATGCATCCTCAGCACAGACTACCTCAGGAGAGGGTACATCAAAGACCCAAAAGGGTACCGTGGGCTTTTGGTATTGCTGCTTTGAAGCCAGAGGAAATTGAGCAGCTGTTCCCCTTGCCTGGTCTCTCAGAAGATCCTTCTGTTGTGGGATTGCTGAAGGTTGAAGAACAACAAGTGCCAATTGCGACCACAACAGTGCACCAGCGGCAATATCGCATCAACCCAGACTCCTGATTCCCATCCGTCAGCTGGATCCGTAGACTGAGAGTCAGGGGGTGATCGCGTGGACCCGCTTGCTCCTCTAATTGCCCCATATGGCCAGTGCGAAAGTCTAATGGAGAATGGAGACTAACAGTAGACTATCGGCCTGAATGAAGGAAGACCACCGTTGAGTGCTGTCGCATCAGACATGCTAGAACTTCAGTATGAACTAGAGTCAAAGGCAGCCAAGTGGTATGCCACTATTGATTTTGCCAATGCATTTTTCTCCATTCCTTTGGCACCAGAGTGCAGGCCACAGTTTGCTTTTACTTGGAGGGGTGTCCAGTTCATTTGGAACCGACTGCCCCAGGGGTGGAAACACAGCCCTATCATCTGCCATGGACTGATCCAGACTGCAGTGGAACAGGGGCAAGCTCCAGAACACCTGCAATACATTGATGACATTATTGTGTGGGGCGATACAGCGGAAGAAGTCTTTGAGAAAGGGAGGAAAATAATCCAAATCCTGCTGAAAGCCGGTTTTGCCATAAAACGGAGTAAGGTCAAGGGACCTGCACAGGAGATTCAATTTTTGGGAATAAAATGGCAAGATGGACGTAGACAGATCCCCACAGATGTGATCAACAAGATAACAGCAATGTCTCCACCAACTAATAAGAAAGAAACGCAAGCTTTCTTGGGTGCAGTGGGGTTCTGGAGAATGCACATCCCAAATTACAGTTCGATTGTAAGCCCTCTCTATCATGTGACCCGGAAGAAGAATGATTTTAAATGGGGCCCTGAGCAGCAACAAGCCTTTGAGCAAATTAAATGTGAGATAGTTCATGCATTGCCCAGGT
>NW_026635741.1:0-19280 GCF_028554395.1 Pezoporus wallicus
GTGCTATAGGGGTCTATGGGTGCTATAGGGGTCTGTGGGTGCTATAGGGGTCTATGGGTGCTATAGGGTCTGTGGGTGCTATAGGGGTCTGTGGGTGCTATAGGGGTCTATGGGTGCTATAGGGGTCTGTGGGTGCTATAGGGGTCTATGGGGTGCTATAGGGGTCTGTGGGTGCTATAGGGGTCTATGGGTGCTGTAGGGGTCTGTGGGGTGCTATAGGGGTCTGTGGGTGCTGTAGGGGTCTGTGGGTGCTGTTGGGGTGTTTGGGGTGCTTTAGGGGTCTGTGGGTGCTGTAGGGGTTTGTGGGTGCTATAGGGGTCTATGGGTGCTGTAGGGGTCTATGGGGTGCTATAGGGGTCTGTGGGTGCTTTAGGGGTCTATGGGGTGCTATAGGGGTCTGTGGGTGCTGTAGGGGTCTGTGGGGTGCTGTAGGGGTCTATGGGTGCTGTAGGGGTCTATGGGGTGCTATAGGGGTCTGTGGTTGCTATAGGGGTCTGTGGGTGCTGTAGGGGTCTATGGGGTGCTATAGGGGTCTGTGGGTGCTGTAGGGGCCTGTGGGTGCTATAGGGGTCTATGGGTGCTGTAGGGGTCTGTGGGTGCTATAGGGGTCTATGGGTGCTGTAGGGGTCTGTGGGGTGCTATAGGGGTCTGTGGGTGCTGTAGGGGTCTATGGGGTGCTATAGGGGTCTGTGGGTGCTGTAGGGGTCTATGGGGTGCTATAGGGGTCTGTGGGTGCTGTAGGGGCCTGTGGGTGCTGTAGGGGTCTATGGGGTGCTATAGGGGTCTGTGGGTGCTGTAGGGGTCTATGGGGTGCTATTGGGGTCTATGGGTGCTATAGGGGTCTATGGGTGCTATAGGGTCTGTGGGTGCTATAGGGGTCTATGGGTGCTATAGGGGTCTGTGGGTGCTGTAGGGGCCTGTAGGGGGTGCTGTGGGCGCTGACGCCGGGGGGCAGCGCCGGGGCGCAGCAGTTCTGTTTCCTGCTCTCGACACGGGCCGGGGGCCTCGGCATCAACCTGGCGACCGCCGACACCGTCGTCATCTTCGACTCCGACTGGAACCCACACAACGACATCCAGGTCCTGAGCACCCCCCGTGGCGCCCAGCACCCACCTCCTCCACATACCCCATTCCCCACACCCCATTCCCCATACCACACACCCCATTCCCCACATCCCATATCCCATATACCCATGCCACATTCCCCATACCCCATATCCCATACCCCATACCCCACACCCCATACCCCCCACCCCATACCCCATATCCCATACTCCCCACCCCACACCCCATTCCCCATACCCCATGCCCCACACCCCATATCCCATATACCCATGCCCCGTTCCCCATAACCCATATCCCATACCCCACATCCCACATCCCATTCCCCACATCCCATATCCCATACCCCATATCCCACACCCCATATCCCACACCCCATATCCCACACCCCATACCCCACACCCCATTCCCCATACCCCATATCTCACTCCCCATATCCCATACCCCATACCCCACGCCCCACACCCCACACCCCATACCCCACACCCCATACCCCATTCCCCATACCCCCTATCCCACACCCCATTCCCCATACCCGACACCCCACTCCCCATACCCCACACCCCATACCCCACACCCCATTCCCCATACCCCATACCCCATATCCCATTCCCCATACCCCATGCCCCACACCCCATTCCCCATACCCCATATCCCATACCCCACATCCCATACCCCATTCCACATACCCCATGCCCCACACCCCATTCCCCATACCCCATATCCCATACCCCACATCCCATACCCCATTGCCCATACCCCATGCCCCACACCCCATTCCCCATAACCCATATCACATATACCCATACCCCACACCCCATTCCCCATACCCCATGCCATCCCTATGACATCCCCTGCTGTTCCGTGCTATCCCTTGTCCCATTGGAGGTGTTCACCTGCTCACACCCCATTACCATATCCCATCTCCCCACATCCCACCTGCCATATTCTGTATCCCAGGACATTCCATGTCCCGTATCCCATGACGTCCCATGTTACCCCACTCCATCCCATGTTATCCCACTCCATCCCATGTTATCCCACTCCATCCCATGTTACCCCATGTTACCCCATGTTACCCCATGTTACCCCATGTTACCCCATGTTATCCCATGTTGCCCCACTCCATCCCATGTTGTCCCGTTACCCCATGATGTCCCATGTTATCCCGTTACCCCATGACGTCCCATGACGTCCCATGTTACCCCATGAGGTTCCATGTTACCCCGTGATGTCCCCGTTATCCCATGTTACCCCACATTATCCCATGTTACCCCCACATTATCCCATGTTACCCCACGTTACCCCACGACGTGCCGTGTGCCCGTTGCAGGTGTTCAGCCACATGCACCGCATCGGCCAGCCCAACGCCATGTCCCATGTCTCCATCCCACTCCATCCCACGTTACCCCATGTTACCCCATGTTACCCCATGTTACCCCATGTTACCCCATGTTATCCCATGTTACCCCATGTTATCCCATGTTGCCCCACTCCATCCCATGTTGTCCCGTTACCCCATGATGTCCCATGTTATCCCGTTACCCCATGACGTCCCATGTTACCCCATGACGTTCCATGTTACCCCATGATGTCCCACGTTATCCCATGTTACCCCACGTTATCCCATGTTACCCCCACGTTACCCCACGTCACCCCACGTTCCCCCCTGACGTGCCGTGCGCCCGTTGCAGGCGTTCAGCCGCGCGCACCGCATCGGCCAGGCCAACGCCATGTCCCATGTCTCCATCCCACTCCATCCCACGTTACCCCATGTTATCCCATGTTACCCCATGTTATCCCATGTTATCCCATGTTACCCCATGTTACCCCATGTTATCCCATGTTACCCCCACGTTATCCCATATTATCCCACGTTACCCCCTGACGTGCCATGTAGCCTGTTGCAGGCGTTCAGCCGCGCGCTCCGCATCGGCCAGCCCAACGCCATGTCCCATGTCTCCATCCCACTCCATCCCATGTTACCCCACGTTATCCCATGTTACCCCATGTTATCCCATGTTATCCCGTGTTACCCCATGACATTCCATGTTATCCCGTGTTACCTCAAGTTATCCCACGTTACCCCATGACATTCCACGTTATCCCATGTTACCTCAAGTTATCCCACGTTACCCCATGACATTCCACGTTATCCCATGTTATCCCACTCCATCCCACATTACCCCATGACTTGCTGTGTGCCTGTTGCAGGCGTGTTGGCCAGCCTAACGTGCACCGTGTTGGCCAGCCTAATGCCATGTCCCATGTCTCCATCCCACTCCATCCCATGTCATCCCATGTTATCCCATGTTACCCCACGTTACCCCACGTTACCCCACGTTACCCCCTGACGTGCCGTGCGCCCGTTGCAGGCGTTCAGCCGCGCGCACCGCATCGGCCAGGCCAACGCCATGTTCCATGTCTCCATTCCACTCCATCCCATGTTATCCCACGTTACCCCACGTTACCCCACGTTACCCCCTGACGTGCCGTGCGCCCGTTGCAGGCGTTCAGCCGCGCGCACCGCATCGGCCAGGCCAACGCCATGTTCCATGTCTCCATTCCACTCCATCCCATGTTACCCCATGTTACCCCATGTTACCCCACGTTATCCCATGTTATCCCACGTTACCCCACGTTCCCCCCTGACGTGCCATGCGCCCGTTGCAGGCGTTCAGCCGCGCGCACCGCATCGGCCAGGCCAACAAGGTGATGATCTACCGGTTCGTGACGCGCGCGTCGGTGGAGGAGCGCATCACGCAGGTGGCCAAGCGCAAGATGATGCTCACGCACCTGGTGGTGCGCCCGGGGCTGGGCTCCAAGGCCGGCTCCATGTCCAAGCAGGAGCTCGACGACATCCTCAAGTTCGGCACCGAGGAGCTCTTCAAGGATGAGAACGAGGGTGAGGGCGGGGGTCGGCGTGGGGGGCACGGTGGGGCGTGGGGGGCACAGTGGGACGGGGGGGTATGGTGGGGCATGGGGGGCACGGTTGGACGTGGGGGGCACAGTGGGACGGGGTCATGATAGCAAGTGGGGGTCACGGTGGGACGTGGGGGTCACGATGGGGCGTGGGGGTCACGGTGGGACGTGGGGGTCACGATGGGGCGTGGGGGTCACAGTGGGACGTGGGGGTCACGATGGGGCGTGGGGGTCACGGTGGGACGTGGGGGTCACGGTGGGGCGTGGGGGTCACGGTGGGACGTGGGGGTCACGGTGGGACGGGGGGGTCACAATGGGGCATGGGGGTCACGGTGGGGCGTGGTTGGTACGATGTGGCGTGGGGGTCACAGTGGGGCGTGGGGGTCACGGTGGGACATGGGGGTCATGGTGGGGTGTGGGGGTCATGGTGGGACATGGTAGGGATTATGATGTTGCATGGGGGTCACAATGGGACATGCGGGTCATAATGGGGCATGGAAGTCATGGTGGGACATGGGGGTCATGATGGGAAATGGGGGTCACAATGGGACATGGGGGTCACGATGGGACATGGGAGGGGTTATGATGTTGCATGGGGGTCACAATGGGACATGGGGGTCACAATGGGACATGCGGGTCACAATGGGGCATGGAAGTCATGGTGGGACATGGGGGTCACAATGGGACGTGAAGGTCACGATGGGACATGGAGGTCATGGTGGGACATGGGGGTCACAATGGGACGTGAAGGTCACAATGGGACATGGAGGTCATGGTGGGACATGATAGGGGTTATGATGTTGCATGGGTGTCACAATGGGACATGGGGGTCACAATGGGGCCTGGAAGTCATGGTGGGACATGGGGGTCACAATGGGGCATGGGCGTCGTGATGGGACATGTGGGTCGTGATGGGACATGGAGGTTATGGTGGGACATGGAGGTTATGGTGGGGCATGGCAGGGGTTATGATGTTGCATGGGGGTCACAATGGGACATGGGGGTCACAATGGGACATGGGGGTCACAATGGGGCATGGGGGTCACAATGGGGCATGGAAGTCATGGTGGGACATGGGGGTCATGATGGGACATGGAGTTCACAATGGGACATGGGGGTCACAATGGGACGTGGGGATCACGATGGGGCATGGGGGTGACGATGGGGCATGGAGGTCACAATGGGACCTGGGGGTCACGATGGGACATGGGGGTCACAATGGGACATGGGGATCACAGTGGGACATGGGGGTCACAATGGGGCATGGAGGTCACAGTGGGACAAGGGGGTCACAATGGGACGCGGAGGTTATGGTGGGACATGGTAGGGGATATGATGTTGCATGGGGGTCACAATGGGACGTGGCGGTCACAATGGGACATGGAGGTCACAATGGGGCATGGAGGTCATGATGGGACATGGGGGTCACAATGGGACATGGGGGTCATGGTGGGGAATGGAGGTCACAGTGGGACGTGAAGGTCATGGTGGGACATGAAAGCCTATGATGGGATGTGGAAAGTCATGGCGGGACATGGAAGGTCCTAATGGGACCATTTGGGGCCATATTTGGCTTCCTGAGGCTCTGTTGGACCATGTTCGGCCGTGTTGAAGCATGCTTTGCCTTTGGACCATGCCAAGGCCATGGGGCACGTTGGACCATGTCAAGGCCATGGTGGGGCACGTTGGATCATACCAAGGGCACGTTGGGCCATGCCAAGGCCATGGTGGGCCTTGTTTGGCTCCGTTAAGGTCATGTTGGCCAATGCCAAGGCCATGGTGGGCCTTGTTTGGCTCTGTTAAGGCCATGTTGGCCAATGTTGGCCATGCCAAAGCCATGTTGGCCCACATTGGCCCATGCTAAGGCCACATTGGCCCATGTTGGCCCATGCCAAGGCCATGTGGGCCCGCATCGGCCCACGCTGGCCCATGCCAAGGCCATGTTGGCCCACATTGGCCCATGCCAAGGTCACAGTGGCCCATGCTAAAGCCATGTTGGCCCATATTGGCCCAAGCTAAGGCCACATTGGCCCATGTTGGCCCATGCTAAAGCCATGTTGGCTCACATTGGCCCATGCTAAGGCCATATTGGCCCATGTTGGCCCATGCCAAGGCCATGTTGGCCCACATTGGCCCATGCCAAGGCCACATTGGCCCATGCTAAAGCCATGTTGGCCCACATTGGCCCATGCTAAGGCCACATTGGCCCATGTTGGCCCATGCCAAGGCCATGTGGGCCCGCATTGGCCCACGCTGGCCCATGCCAAGGCCATGTTGGCCCACATTGGCCCATGCCAAGGTCACAGTGGCCCATGCTAAAGCCATGTTGGCCCATATTGGCCCAAGTTAGGCCACATTGGCCCATGTTGGCCCATGCTAAAGCCATGTTGGCTCACATTGGCCCATGCTAAGGCCATATTGGCCCATGTTGGCCCATGCCAAGGCCATGTTGGCCCACATTGGCCCATGCCAAGGCCACATTGGCCCATGCTAAAGCCATGTTGGCCCACATTGGCCCATGCTAAGGCCACATTAACCCGTGTTGGCCCATGCTAAGGCCATGTTGGCCCACATTGGCCCATGCTAAAGCCACATTGGCCCATGTTGGCCCATGCCAAGGCCACAATGGCCCATGCTAAAGCCATGTTGGCCCATATTGGCCCATGCTAAGGCCACATTGGCCCTCATTGGCCCGTGCTAAGGCCACGTTGGCTCGCATTGGCCCATGCTAAGGCCGCATTGCCCCATGTTGGCCCTTGCTAAGGCCATGTTGGCTCACATTGGCCCATGCTAAGGCCATGTTGGCCCATGTCAAGGCCATGTTGGCCCACATTGGCCCATGCCAAGGCCACATTGGCCCATGCTAAGGCCACATTAACCCATGTTGGCCCATGCTAAGGCCGTGTTGGCCCACATTGGCCCATGCTAAGGCCACATTGGCCCATGTTGGCCCATGCCAAGGCCACAATGGCCCATGCTAAAGCCATGTTGGCTCACATTGGCCCATGCTAAGGCCAGTGTGGCCCATGTTGGCCCATGCCAAGACCATGTTGGCCCGCATTGGCCCACGCCAAGGCCAGGCTGGTCCATGCTACACGATGCGAGCCACGTGCCGCCGCGCAGGGGACAACAAGGAGGAGGACAGCAGCGTGATCCACTACGACAATGAGGCCATCGCGCGGCTCCTGGACCGCAACCAGGACGCCACCGACGACGCCGACGTGCAGAACATGAACGAGTACCTGAGCTCCTTCAAGGTGGCCCAGTACGTGGTGCGAGAGGAGGACAAGGTGAGCATGGCTAGGGTGATGGTGGAGGTGGTGGGGCAGTGGGGTGGATGGGGTTGATGGAGGTGGTGGGGTTGATGGAGGTGATGGGATCAATGGGGTTGATGGAGATTATGGGACAATGGGGTTGATGGAGGTGATGGGGCTGATGGAAGTGATGGGACAATGGTGTTGATGGAGGTGATGGGACAATAGGGTTGATGGAGATGATGGGGCTGGTGGAAGTGATGGGACAACGGGATTGATGGAGGTGATGGGGCTGATGGAAGTGATGGGACAATGGTGTTGATGGAGGTGATGGGGTTGATGGAAGTGATGGGACATGGGGTTGATGGAGGTGATGGGGCTGATGGAAGTGATGGGACAATGGGGTTGATGGAGGTGATGGGGTTGATGGAAGTGATGGGACATGGGGTTGATGGAGGTGATGGGGTTGATGGAAGTGATGGGACAATGGTGTTGATGGAGGTGATGGGGTTGATGGAAGTGATGGGACATGGGGTTGATGGAGATGATGGGACGATGGGGTTGATGGAGGTGATGGGACAATGGGGTTGATGGAGATGATGGGGCTGGTGGAAGTGATGGGACAATGGTGTTGATGGAGGTGATGGGGTTGATGGAAGTGATGGGACATGGGGTTGATGGAGGTGATGGGGTTGATGGAAGTGATGGGACGATGGGGTTGATGGAAGTGATGGGACAATGGGGTTGATGGAGGTGATGGGGCTGATGGAAGTGATGGGACAATGGTGTTGATGGAGGTGATGGGGTTGATGGAAGTGATGGGACATGGGGTTGATGGAGGTGATGGGGTTGATGGAAGTGATGGGACGATGGGGTTGATGGAAGTGATGGGACAATGGGGTTGATGGAGGTGATGGGGCTGATGGAAGTGATGGGACAATGGTGTTGATGGAGGGGATGGGGTTGATGGAAGTGATGGGACATGGGGTTGATGGAGGTGATGGGGTTGATGGAAGTGATGGGACAATGGGGTTGATGGAGGTGATGGGGTTGATGGAAGTGATGGGACATGGGGTTGATGGAGGTGATGGGGTTGATGGAAGTGATGGGACAATGGGGTTGATGGAGGTGATGGGGTTGATGGAAGTGATGGGACAATGGTGTTGATGGAGGTGATGGAAGTGATGGGACAATGGGGTTGATGGAGGTGATGGAAGTGATGGGACAATGGGGTTGATGGGGATGATGGAAGTGATGGGACAATGGGGTTGATGGAGGTGATGGGGTTGATGGAGGTGATGGGACAATGGGGTTGAAGGGGACGGGGAGGTGGAGATGAGGATGATGGAGATGATGTCGGTGAAGGGGATGAGTAGATTGAGGTAGAGATGGGGATGATGGAGAGAATGGGGATGAATAGATGGAGGTAGAGATGGGGATGATGGAGAGGATGAGGATGAAGATGATGGAGATGAGTAGTTTGAGGTAGAGATGGGGATGATGGAGAGAATGAGGATGAAGATCAGAATGAGTATATTGAGGTAGAGATGGTGATGATGGAGAGGATGAGGATGAAGATGATGGAGATGAGTAGTTTGAGGTAGAGATGGTGATGATGGAGAGGATGAGGATGAAGATCGGGATGAGTAGATTGAGGTAGAGACGGGGATGATGGAGAGGATGAGGATGAAGATGATGAAGATGAGTAGATTGAGGTAGGGATGGGGATGATGGAGAGGATGAGGATGAGGATCAGGATGAGTAGATTGAGGTAGGGATGGGGATGATGGAGAGGATGAAGATGATGGAGATGAGTAGATTGAGGTAGAGATGGGGATGATGGAGAGGATGAAGATGATGGAGATGAGTAGATTGAGGTAGAGATGGGGATGATGGAGAGGATGAGGATGAAGATGATGGAGATGAGTAGTTTGAGGTAGGGATGGTGATGATGGAGAGGATGAAGATGATGGAGATGAGTAGATTGAGGTAGAGATGGGGATGATGGAGAGGATGAAGATGATGGAGATGAGTAGATTGTGGTAGGGATGGGGATGATGGAGAGGATGAGGATGAAGATCAGGATGAGTAGATTGCGGTAGGGATGGGGATGATGGAGAGGATGAAGATGATGGAGATAAGTAGATTGAGGTAGAGATGGGGATGATGGAGAGGATGAGGATGAAGATCAGGATGAGTAGATTGCGGTAGGGATGGGGATGATGGAGAGGATGAGGATGATGGGGATGAGTAGATTGAGGTAGGGATGGGGATGATGGAGAGGATGAGGATGACGATCAGGATGAGTGGATTGAGGTAGAGATGGGGATGATGGAGAGGTTGAGGATGAAGATGATGGAGAGGAGTAGATTGAGGTAGAGGTGGGTGATGGAGAGGATGAGGATGATGGAGATGAGTAGATTGAGGTTGAGGTGGGGATGATGGACAGGATGAAGATGAAGATCAGGATGAGTAGATTGAGGTAGAGATGGGAATGATGGAGAGGTTGAGGATGAAGATGATGGAGATGAGTAGATTGAGGTAGAGATGGGGATGATGGAGAGGATGAGGATGAAGATGATGGGGACGAGTAGATGGAGGTGCTGGAGGCAATGAGGCCGACGGAGGTGTTGGTGGGGCACAACGGAGAGGACGGAGCTGATGCTGATGAGGATGGGAGATGCCATCGGAATGGGCGGATGTGGAGCTGGTGCTGCCCCCCCCCCCCCCCCAAATGGGTGCCCGTGGGTGCCTTTGGGTGCCCCTTGACCCCGTTGCGTGCCGGCAGATCGAGGAGATCGAGCGGGAGATCATCAAGCAGGAGGAGAACGTGGACCCCGACTACTGGGAGAAGCTGCTGCGGCACCACTACGAGCAGCAGCAGGAGGACCTGGCCCGCAACCTGGGCAAGGGCAAGCGCGTGCGCAAGCAGGTCAACTACAACGATGCGGCCCAGGAGGACCAAGGTGGGCACTGGGGTGGACTGGGAGGGACTGGGATGGACTGGGAGGGAGTGGGAGGCATTGGGAGGGCATTGCAAGGCATTGGAAGGGCCCTGGAAGGATCTAGGAGGCCCTGGCCCCCAATGTGGGCACAAGGAGGTCAACTGCAGCGATTCAGCCCAGGAGGACCAAGGTGGGCACTGGGATGGACTGGGATAGACTGGGATAGACTGGGATGGAGTGGGAGGCATTGGGAGGGCATTGCAAGGCATCGGAAGGGCATTGGAAGGGCATTGGAAGGATCTAGGAGGCCCTGGCCCCCAACATGGGCACAAGGAAGTCAACTACAACGATGCGGCCCAGGAGGACCAAGGTGGGCACTGGGATGGACTGGGATGCACTGGGGTGGACTGTGATAGACTGGGATGGAGTGGGAGGCATTGGGAGGGCATTGCAAGGGATTGGAAGGGCACTGGAAGGATCTAGGAGGCCCTGGCCCCCAACACGGGCACAAGGAGGTCAACTACAATGATGCGGCCCAGGAGGACCAAGGTGGGCGCTGGGGTGGACCGGGATGGAGTGGGTTAGACTGGGATGGAGTGCTAGAGACTGGGATGGACTGGGAGGCATTGGAAGGATCTTGGAGGCCCTGGCATCCAACGTGGGCAAGGGCACAAGCAGGTCAACTGCAACGATGCGGCCCAGGAGGACCAAGGTGGGAACTGGGAGGGACTGGGATAGACTGGGATGGACTGAGATGCACTGGGGTGGACTGGGATGGCCTGGGAGGCACTGGGAGGGCATTGCAAGGCATTGGAAGGGCACTGGAAGGATCTAGGAGTCCCTGGACCCCAACGTGGGCACAAGGAAGTCAACTACAATGATGTGGCCCAGGAGGACCAAGGTGGGCACTGGGGTGGACTGGGATGGACTGGGAGGGAGTGGGAGGCATTAGGAGGGCATTGCAAGGCATTGGAAGGGCACTGGAAGGATCTAGGAGGCCCTGGCCCCCAAAGTGGGCACAAGGAGGTCGACGACAACTATGTGGCCCAGCAGGACCAAGGTGGGCACTGGAATGCACTGGGATGGACTGGGATGGAGTGGTATAGACTGGGATGGAGTGGGAGGCATTGGAAGGATCTAGGAGGCCCTGTTCCCCAGCATGGGCAAGGGCACAAGGAGGTCTACTGCAACGATGCGGCCCAGGAGGACCAAGGTGAGCACTGGGATGCACTGGGATGGACTGGGAGGCATTGGAAGGATCTAGGAGGCCCTGGCCCCCAACGTGGGCACAGGGAGGTCAACTGCAACGATGCGGCCCAGGAGGACCAAGGTGGGCACTGGGATGCACTGGGATGCACTGGGAGGTGGTGTTGGGTGCCGTTGGGTGCTATTGGGTGCCGTTGGGTGCTGTCCATGGTGCTGACGGTGTCCCCCAGATAACCAGTCCGAGTACTCGGTGGGCTCCGAGGAGGAGGACGAGGACTTCGATGAGCGGCCTGAGGGTGAGAGCCCCCCCCCCCCCCCCCCCCCCATGGCCCCCCATGGCCCCCCATGGTCCCCCCATGTCCCCTTGTGTCCCCCCATGGCCCCCATCCTGTGTCCCTTTGTGTCCCCCCCTCCATGTCCTCCTGTGTTTCCCCATGTGTCTCCCTGTCTGGGGAGGGGGGGACCCACATGTGGGGGTCAGGGTGCTGCAAGGAGGGTTGAGGTGCTATAGGGAATGTCAGGGTCCCATAGGGGTGTCATGGTGCAATATGTGGGGTCAGGGTGCTATATGGGGGTGAGGGTGCCGTAGGGGTGTCATAGTGCTATAGTGGGTGTCAGTGTCCCATAGCAGTGTCATGGTGCTATAGAGGGGGTCAGGGTGCCATAGTGGGTGTCAGTGGCCCATAGCAGTGTCATGGTGCTATATAGGGGGTCAGGGTGCCATAGGGGTGTCAGCGTCCCATAGCAGTGTCATGGTGCTATATAGGGGGTTAGGGTGCCATAGGGGTGTCGTGGTGCTATGTAGGGGATCCAAGTTCTATAGTGGGTGTCAGTGGGTGTCCCATAGCAGTGTCATGGCGCTATAGAGGGGGTCAGGGTGCCATAGGGGTGCTCGCGATGCTCTGGGGTGCTCTCCAGGTGCCATAGGTGGGTGCTGACCCCCTTGTCCCCCCCCAGGCCGCCGTCAGTCCAAGCGGCAGCTCCGCAATGAGAAGGACAAGCCCCTGCCGCCGCTGCTGGCCCGGGTCGGGGGCAACATCGAGGTGAGGACATGGGGGCACCCCACAGCGGCCCCATAGAACCCCCTCTGCTGTCCCCTGTCCCCATAGACCCCATCCCCAATGTCCCAATCTCCATAGACCCCATAGACCCCATCCCCAGAGTCCCTGGTATCCCTATAGACCCCATCCCAATGTCCCCATCCCCATAGACCCCATCCCCAATGTCCCCAATGTCCCCATCCCCATAGACCCCATCCCAATGTCCCCATCCCCATAGACCCCATCCCCAATGTCCCCAATGTCCCTATCCCCATAGACCCCATCCCCAATGTCCCCATCCCCATAGACCCCATCCCCATCCCCAATGTCCCCAATGTCCCCAATGTCCCCATCCCTGTAGACCCCATCCCCAATGTCCCCATCCCCATAGACCCCATCCAAATGTCCCCATCCCCATAGACCCCATCCCCAATGTCCCCAATGTCCCCATCCCCATAGACCCCATCCCCAGGGTCCCCAATGTCCCCATGCCCAGAGGACCTTGTCCCCATGGTCCCCATCCTCAATGGCCCCAAATGTCCCATGGGTGGGGGGTCAGGGTGCCATGGGGAAGACCACAACACAAAGGGCAGATATGGGACATGCTGGGTGTCACCCATTGACACCCATTGACGTGTGTTATCACCCATTGATGCCCATTGATGCCCATTGCCCCCATTGTCCCCATTGCCCTCATTGCCTCCATTGTCCCCATTGTCCCATTACCCCCATTGTCCCCATTACCCCCATTGTTCTCATCACCCCCATTGTCCCATTGCCTCCATTGCCCCATTGCCCCCATTACCCCCATTACCCCCATTGTCCCCATTGCTCCCATTGCCCCCATTACCCCCGTTGCCCCCATTACCCCCATTACCCCCATTGCTCCCATTGTGTACCCATTGTCCCCATTGCTCCCATTGTCCCCATTACCCCCATTGCCCCCATTACCCCCATTGTGTCCCCATTGTCCCCATCGCTCCCATTGTCCCCCCATCGCTCCCATTGTCCCCCCATTGCTCCCATTGTCCCCCCATTGCTCCCATTGTCCCCATTGCCCCCACTGTCCCCATTTCCCCTATTACCCCCATTGCCCCCATTGCTCCCATTGTCCCCATTGCCCCCATTGTCCCCATTTCCCCCATTACCCCCATTGCCCCCATTGCTCCCATTGTCCCCATTGCCCCCGCAGGTGCTGGGGTTCAACACGCGGCAGCGCAAGGCCTTCTTGAACGCGGTGATGAGGTGGGGGATGCCCCCCCAGGACGCCTTCACCTCCCAATGGCTCGTGCGGGACCTGCGTGGCAAGAGCGAGAAGGAGTTCAAGTGGGTGTCAATGGGGGCATTGGGGGGCAATGGGGACAATGGGGGTAATGGGGACAATGGGGACAATGGGGGCAATGGGGTTAATGGGGACAATGGGGGTAATGGGGACAATGGGGGCAATGGGGACAATGGGGACAGTGGGGGTAATGAGGCAATAGGGACAATGGGGACAATGGGGATGGGAGACACAGGGTGGTGGTATCAGGTATGTCCCCCATTGCCCCCTGTAGTCCCCATTGCCCCTATTGCCCCCTCTGCCCCCCATTGCCCCCAGCCACATGATGAGCCCTTACTCATCCCAGCGCCAACAAGAGTCGGGTTCCTGGGGGCCGGATGAGCCCGTGCCCCCCTCACCCCGACATAAAGTCACCCCCGGGGTCCCCCTGTGCCCCCCGGGGGGCCGGTGCTGGCCTTGGGGTCAACCAGAGCGGTGGCAGGACCCGGCTGGGGCCGGCACAGGCCATGGGGCGCTGTGAGGAGGGGACAGGCTGATGGCAAAGGGACAGTGGGGGCAATGGGGGTAATGGGGACACTGGGGACAATGGGGGTAATGGGGGCAATGGGGGCAATGGGGGTAATGGGGGCAATGGAGACAATGGGGACAGGGAGTCTGGGGACAATGTCCCTAGTTATGGGGAGACTGGGTGCAGGCTCTATGGGTTCTGTGGACACAGGCTCTATGTGCTCTGTGGGTGTCAATGGGCTCTATGGGTGTCAATAGATTCTGTGTGCTCTATGGGTGTCAATGGACTCTATGGGTGTCAGTGGGCTCTATGGGTATCAATGGACTCTATGGGTGTCAGGGGATGTCAGTGGGCTCTCTGGGTGTCAATGGGCTCTCTGGGTGTCAATAGATTCTGTGTGCCCTATGGGTGTCAGTGGGCACTGTGGGTGTCAATAGATTCTGTGTGTTCTATGGGTGTCAATGGATTCTATGGGTCTCTATGGGTGTCAATGGGTGTCAGTGTGCTCTATGGGTGCCAATGGGGTCTCTGGGTGTCAATGGACTCTATGAACTCTGTGGGTGATCAATATGCTCTATGGGTGTCAATGTGCTCTGTGGGTGTCAATGGACTCTGTATGCTCTGTGGGTGTCAATGGACTCTATGGGTCCCAGTGGGCTCTATGAGCTCTATAGGTGCCAGTATGCTCTATGGGTGTCAACGTGCTCTATGGGTGTCAATGTGCTCTATGAGTGTCAATGTGCTCTATGGGTGTTAATGGACTCTATGAGCTTTATGGGTGTCAGTGTGCTCTATGAGTGTCAATGGGCTCTATGGGTGTGAACGTGCTCTATGAGTGTCAATGGTCTCTATGGGTGTTAACGTGCTCTATGGGTGTTAATGGACTCTATGAGCTTTATGGGTGTCAGTGTGCTCTATGTGTTTCAATGGGCTCTATGGGTGTCAATGGGTGTCAGTGTGCTCTATGGGTGTCAATGGACTCTATGAACTCTATGGGTGATCAGTATGCTCTATGGGTGTCAACGTGCTCTGTGGGTGTCAATAGACTCTGTGGGCTCTATGGGTCCCAATGGGCTCCATGAGCTCTATGGGTGATCAATGTGCTCTATGGGTGTCAACGTGCTCTGTGGGTGTCAATAGACTCTGTGGGCTCTATGGGTGTCAATGGGCTCTATGGGTCCCAATGGGCTCCATGAGCTCTATAGGTGCCAGTATGCTGTATGGGTGTCAACATGCTCTGTGGGTGTCAATAGACTCTGTAGGCTCTATGGTTGTCAATGGATGTCAGTAGACTCTGTGCTCTATGGGTGTCAATGGACTCTGTGGGTCCCAATGGGCTCTGTGAGCTCTATGAGTGTCAATATGTTCTATGGGTGTCAGTAGACTCTCTGTGCTCTGTGGGTGTCAATGGACTCTGTGGGTCCCAATGGGCTCTGTGAGCTCTATGAGTGTCAATATGTTCTATGGGTGTCAGTAGACTCTCTGTGCTCTGTGGGTGTCAATGGACTCTATGGGGCCCAGTGGGCTCTATGAGCTCTATGGGTGTCAGTGTGCTCTACGGGTGTCAATGTGCTCTATGGGTGTCAATGGACTCTGCGGGTCTCAATGAGCTCTATGAGCTCTATGGGTGTCAGTGTGCTCTATGGGTGTCAATGGGCTCTATGGGTGTCTGGGTGTGAATGTGCTCTATGGGTGTCAATGGGCTCTGTGGGCTCTGTGCGTGTCAGTGGGCTTTATGGGTGTCAGTGGGTGTTAATGGGTGTCAGTGTGCTCTGTGGTTTTCAGTGGGCTCTATGGGTGTCAATGAGCTCTATGGTTTTCAGTAGTTGTCAGTGCGTGTCAATGAGTGTGAATGTGCTCTATGGTTATCAGTGGGCTCTATGGGTGTCAATGTGCTCTATGGATGTCAGTGGGTGTCAGTGGGTGTCAATAGGTGTCAATGGGTGTCAGTGGGTGTCAATGGTGTCCTCTGCAGAGCCTGTTCATGCGGCACCTCTGTGAGCCTGGGGAGGGCTCTATGGTTCTCAATGTGCTCTAGGGGCTCTGTGGGTGTCAGTGGGCTCTATGGGTGTCACTGGGCTCTGTGGGTGCCAATGGGCTCTGTGGGTGTCAATGGGTGTCAGTGGGCGTCACTGTGCTCTATGGGTGTCAGTGGGCTCTGTGGGTGTCAATGGGCTCTGTGGGTGTCAATGGGCTCTGGGTGTCAGTGGGCTTTATGGGTGTCAATGGGTGTCAGTGGGCTCTATGGCTGTCAGTGGGTGTCACTGTGCTCTATGGGTGTCAGTGGACTCTGGGGGTGTCAAAGGGCTCAATGGGCTCAATGGATGTCAGTCTGCTCTGTGGGTGTCAGTGGGTGTCAGTGTGCTCTGTGGGTGTTGGTGGGTGTCAGTGGGTATCAGTGGTCTCTATGGGTGTTAGTGGGTGTCAATGGGCTTTATGGGTGTCAGTGGGTGTCGATGGGTGTTGATGGGTGTCAGTGGGCTCTATGGTTGTCAGTGGGTGTCCATGGGTGTCAATGGGCTCTGTGGGTGTCAGTGGGTGTCAGTGGGTGTCCCGGGTGTCCCTGGGTGTCAGTGGGTGTCCATTGGTGTCCCTGGGTGTCCGTGGGTGTCCCTGGGTGTCCCTGGTGTCCATGGGTGTCCCTGGGTGTCAGTGGGTGTCCATGGTGTCTCTGGTGTCCCTGGTGTCCATGGGTGTTAGTGGGTGTCCATGGTGTCCCTGGATGTCCCTGGGTTTCCCTGCTGTCCATGGTGTCCCTGCTGTCCCCGGTGTCCCTGGTGTCCCTGGGTGTCCCTGCGTGTCCCTGGTGTCCCTGTGTCCCTGCAGAGCCTACAGGTCCCTGGGTGTCCATGGGTGTGCATGGGTGTCCCTGGTGTCCCTGGTGTCCCTGGGTGTCCATGGGTGTCCATGGGTGTCCATGGGTGTCCATGGGTGTCCATGGTGTCCCTGTGTCCATGGGTGTCCATGGGTGTCCTTGGGTGTCCATGGGTGTCCCTGTGTCCCTGGTGTCCCTGTGTCCATGGGTGTCCATGGGTGTCCCTGGGTGTCCATGGGTGTCCCTGTGTCCCCGCAGAGCCTACGTGTCCATGGTGTCCCTGGGTGTCCCTGGGTGCCCATGGGTGTCCATGGGTGTCCATGGGTGTCCATGGTGTCCATGGGTGTCCATGCGTGTCCATGGTGTCCCTGGGTGTCCCTGTGTGTCCCTGTGTGTCCCTGGGTGCCCATGGGTGTCCATGGGTGCCCATGGGTGTCCCTGTGTCCCCGCAGAGCCTACGTGTCCATGGTGTCCCTGGGTGTCCATGGGTGTCCCTGTGTGTCCCTGTGTGTCCCTGGGTGCCCATGGGTGTCCCTGGGTGTCCCTGTGTGTCCCTGGGTGCCCATGGGTGTCCCTGTGTCCCCGCAGAGCCTACGTGTCCATGGGTGTCCCTGGGTGTCCATGGGTGCCCATGGGTGTCCCTGTGTCCCCGCAGAGCCTACGTGTCCGTGGTGTCCCTGGGTGTCCATGGGTGTCCCTGTGTGTCCCTGTGTGTCCCTGGGTGCCCATGGGTGTCCCTGGGTGTCCATGGGTGTCCCTGGGTGTCCATGGGTGTCCCTGTGTCCCCGCAGAGCCTACGTGTCCCTGGGTGTCCCTGGGTGTCCATGGGTGTCCCTGGGTGTCCCTGGGTGTCCCTGGGTGTCCCTGGGTGTCCCTGGGTGCCCATGGGTGTCCCTGGGTGTCCCTGGGTGCCCATGGGTGTCCCTGTGTCCCCGCAGAGCCTACGTGTCCATGGGTGTCCCTGGGTGTCCCTGGGTGCCCATGGGTGTCCATGGGTGTCCATGGGTGTCCATGGTGTCCATGGGTGTCCATGCGTGTCCATGGTGTCCCTGGGTGTCCATGGGTGTCCCTGTGTGTCCCTGTGTGTCCCTGGGTGCCCATGGGTGTCCCTGGGTGTCCCTGTGTGTCCCTGGGTGCCCATGGGTGTCCCTGTGTGTCCCTGGGTGCCCATGGGTGTCCCTGGGTGCCCATGGGTGTCCCTGTGTCCCCGCAGAGCCTACGTGTCCATGGGTGTCCCTGGGTGTCCCTGGGTGTCCCTGGGTGCCCATGGGTGTCCCTGTGTCCCCGCAGAGCCTACGTGTCCCTCTTCATGCGGCACCTGTGCGAGCCGGGCGCCGACGGCTCGGAGACCTTTGCGGACGGGGTCCCCCGGGAGGGGCTGTCCCGGCAGCAGGTCCTCACCCGCATCGGGGTCATGTCCCTCGTCAAGAAGAAGGTACCAGCACCCATGGGTGCCCCCGGGCCCACAGCCCCCAGCCCTGTGGGTGCCCCCCACCCATGGGTGCTCCTGGCCCCTGCTTCCCCCTATGGGAAGCCCCCAGCCCTATGGGTGCCGCCCATCCATGGGTGCTCCTTGTTTCCCCCTATGGGTGCCGCCCATCCATGGGTGCTCTGTGTTCCCATCCACGGGTGGTCCTTGCTTCCCCCTATGGGTGCTCCCCACCCAAGGGTGCCTCTATGGGTGCCCCCCACCCATGGGTGCTCCTGGCCCCTGCTTCCCCCTATGGGCAGCCCCCAGCCCTATGGGTGCCGCCCATCCATGGGTGCTCCTGGCCCCTGCTTCCCCCTATGGGCAGCCCCCAGCCCTATGGGTGCCGCCCATCCATGGGTGCTCCTTGTTTCCCCCTATGGGTGCCACCCATCCGTGGGTGCTCTGTGGTCCCATCCATGGGTGCTCCTTGTTTCCCCCTATGGGTGCCACCCATCCGTGGGTGCTCTGTGTTCCCATCCACGGGTGCTCCTTGCTTCCCCCTATGGGTGCTTCCCATCCATGGGTGCTCCTTGTTTCCCCTATGGGTGCCTCCCATCCATGGGTGCTCCTTGTTTCCCCTATGGGTGCCTCCCATCCATGGGTGCTCCTTGTTTCCCCCTATGGGTGCCACCCATCCATGGGTGCTCCTTGTTACCCCTGTGGGTGCTCCCCACCCATGGGTGCCTCTATGGGTCCCCCCACCCGTAGGTGCCTCTCAGCCTCTGCTTACCCCCATGGGCAGCCCCCAGCCCTGTGGGTGCCTCCCGTCCATGGG
>NW_026635742.1:0-30000 GCF_028554395.1 Pezoporus wallicus
GGGGTGGGACACGGACCTTGATTGTTGTCAGCTCGGCACCACTCACTGGGAGTGAGTGAACAAGTTACCTGACTGGGTTTAAACCACGAGACATAAGTAAAGAAATGAATATATAAGAAATAATTAGGAAGTGAATGATCTGAAATATCAGCAATTTTTAATAGAATTCATATGATTTCTAATTGATGTATGACTGTAGAAAAACAGATATAAGAAAATTCAAAATATAAAAATGTCAAAGACCTGACTGTTATTTACTTGATGAAATATTTTTAAACAACTAAATTAAAAAAATAAAATCCTTTCCTCAGTAATGTTGACTTTATATAAATTGTACTTTTAATAAACATGTAAATTTTAATTTTACAATCCAAGCATGAAAAAATACTTCACCTCAGAATTTAGAACACATGAAAGGCAAGGACATAGTGAACTATTGATATTTTTATTATATATTTTATTTTATCATTGTGCAGTATTGTGCAGTATTCAGGATTTATTGAGTTATTTTTATGGGTCCAGCAACTAGAAATGTGATTTTCATGTCTAATCATGTGATGGGTTATTTCACCCACATAAAGCAAATGGACCATATGTTTGACTTTAAAATTAACTCATTATCGTATGTATTAATGCTGGGTTTAGGTTTTTTTGGACATAATATTCAGCAAGAGAGAAAAACATTGACATTGGGCATCTATTGTAAAGTTAATGGTAATAATTACCCATGTGGTAGGCTATTTTGACATAATTTCAAAAGAAATTAGTGGGCTGAATCTGCTTTACTAGATTCAAGAAACTGTTCAACAAGATAAATCAGAATCAGAGCCTGATACCATCAACCATACTGCTTATGCATAACTCAGCATATGAACAGTACCGATGCTCTTAATGCAGGTGTTTATGTAATAAAACACTACTGAATCTGAATTAAGTAATGGTATAGTTCTCCTTAAGAGAGAGATTTAAAGTGCATGTCAGCATCTAGCTTCCACTGTTTCTGAGTCAATATCACTACATTTCTTGCATACTTGCAGTCGTTTGTGCATGCTAGTAATTGGTATTGCAACCAAAATCATGACTATCACAAACTCTGAAATCTACTTTTGGAATATTGTACCTGTGAGAACCCTGTGAGAATAAAGATATGTCAGGCCAACAAAGTTGTGAAATCTTCAGTGAATAAGAACATTATTTATATAGCCTAGAGATGTGGACTCACATGAGGGTTACCTTAGATTTTAAGGACTGTATTTTACTTTGAAATTTGTTATATGAAGACAGGACAGGATTTGGTCCAAGATAAGTAGATCAAAGCTGAGTAAATGTGTGAGAAAAAGTGGGTGACTACAGCAAGAAGGTGGTGGAAACAAGAAGTAATTTTTAGAGCTTTAAGACAAGCATAATAGTGGTAAAATTTTAGTATTGATTAAAAAAGAATGATATCCTCAAGCTTTCATGACACCTCTCTATTAGTATAAATTGCCACTCATTGAATTATTCCTTCAGAAAATACAGATCATCTGAAACAAATAATCAGGCATGCTTCTCCTCTCTGCTGAACATTTATGCCTGAACCAGTTTATAACCTTGGATCATATTCAGCTGAACCATCTCAGTGGAGTAGCTGCTGAAGAAACACAGAAGCGATGGTGAAATGTAAAGCTAAGCAGAAAGTGGAAACATTTATTTATTTATTTATTTATGTGTTGTTAAGAAATAAGCAAGAACATCCTCAGGAGAAGAAATTAGTATATTATTAAAATTCTTCAGCTGAGGATTCTGCTAAGACAGAGAACATTCACGTATTGCCCTATTTAAATGCATTGCTTGTACCATAAGAATTGACTGTACTTTTTTACTTTCCCTGCAGATCTGCTTAATCTCATTTGCAGCCTTTCAGGTAACCACACAGACTACTTACATTCTTAGTGTTTTAAGAATTTAGTCACTGAGCTGTGAGTTACTGCCCTCTCAGCAGAGTTACTGTAATCAACAGTCAGACAAATGGTTGTGATTGATTTGCTTTACTGTTGTTAGTTTCTGTCCCTTCCACTGGAAATTACTGCTATCTCTGATGTGATTTAAACTGATCTATGTCTTGCTGGAATAGACCAGTTGTGCTCATGTTGTCAATGCTGCACACCAGGATAGGTGTTGAAGGTAACTTGTGAACAGCTCTGGAGAGGAAACAAAAGTACTGGATAGTGGTTTCCTCAGCATTTTCACATAGATAACAAAAAAACCCCTACTAATCACTGAACTCTCACGAGGGGAAGAACCTCAACGTGTTTGAAGACATTGAGTTCTGCTGCTGAGTGAAGCAAAGGTTTGTCTAGGCATGCTATTTTGCAGCCACTTCAATTATTAAATGAGAAGATTTCCTTAGAAAAGTGCAATCCAAAGCAAAATTCTCAATCACCAAGTTATAATTTAAAGTTGGAATTTAACTCTAAGTATATATTAGTACCTGTAGATTAAAAATATTAGTATGTATTAGTATGGATTAGTTATTGAAAAAGTCAGTATTGTTTCACAAAGCCTGCTGAGATGAAATAAGCCTCATAAAATTATGCAAAGGTAAGACTTTGGATTCATTCTTGTTATCTTTTCCCTCCTCCCTTCCTTAACTCCTTAATATTTAGTAGTAGTTTTAGGTGTTACAGGATAAAGTAACATTTCATTATACATTCAAACAGAAAGCTCAGAGTGTAGTATAATGGAAAAAGAATCACTTATTATGGTAGGTTTTATTGCTCTTATTTTTGAAAAATTCACAGAAAAGTTAGCAAATACTGTGAAGAGGAGTTTTAATCTAATCCTCAATTCATTCAAGGAAAGTTGAATAGACTCAGCTATTCATGAGTAAACTATTCATGAATAACAAGAACGGTTTTCTTCAGGAAATTTTTTTTCACTTCATTGCTGACTTTGTGGTATGTATTTACAATGATAGTGCATGCAGTAAAATTGAGATCTCATCTAAATTAAAGAAGGTTTCACTTTTGGTCATAATTAGAAGTAGATTAGTATCCCAAATGAGTTTGCCTGTCATTCATTTGTATAGAAAGTCGCATTTTTCTTCTGTTAGCTTTACTAGTCTAAACAGGATAGATCAACTGATGGGAGGTTAAAGAACCTCTGTATTACATAAAAAAAATATCTTTTAGTGATCTAGAGTCTTCAAGAATGAAAACACACAACACAATGTGATTTTAATGAAGAAAAACATTTCAAGCCATTGTGATTCATACTTTTTTCCTGTTATTCCTGTAGGAACAGCTGCTCCGTTGTTTCGGCTTTGACCCCTTAGCTTTCAGAGCTGAAGTTTACCCAGTCAGTGCCTTTGGCATTAGTACTGAATTTTCACAGAGCTCACACCAACAGCAAGTAGGGAATGTAAGTGATTAACTGATTACTGTTTAAGTAAGCAAATGTGACCAAAGTCACTTAGTGGAATGGATCATTTGTGAATGTTTACAATGCAGTTCTGATAGCACTAGCTATCAGAAAGCAGGGTGCACCATTGAATAGTGGCTGTTGAGAAGCAGCAATTCACAGGGAGAAAGGAAGATGTGTTCAGCTGCATTTTCGACCCCTTACTTTATCTCACTGCTTCTGTGTTTGCCATAATCCAAAGTTCATATTACTCTTGCATTTTTGGTTGGATACTTCTGATAGTCTAAGTATTAAGGATCTTGTCTTATTTGTAATTTAGGTTAACTTTCCCTCAAATATAGGGAAAACATTTTTTTTAAACTTTTTTTTTATTGTAACAGGAAAATAAAGAAACCCTTTGTGCTTTGTTTTCACAAACGCAAGATGATATGTATCATTTAATGCTCTGCTCAGGCAGTTATCATGAATTAAAGGACTTATATGTGCAATAATAATCCCCTCAGAACACATGGCTTAATTGAATGGAAGCCTTCTGCCTGAATTAAGAACTCAATAGGAGCTGATCATCTATTAGAAAGCAGCTCCTATGGGTTATGAATGGAAACAATTAATGAGTAAAAGTTATTATTTCATGTTAGGTTACTTTGACTTCCAATGGAAAATGTATTCTTCCTAAAGATTTAGCTCTATATCCTGGGTTTAGCAGTAGCAGTCACTTTTCTCCTTCTTAGTAGCTGGTGGAGGGCCATGGGTTTAACTTTCAGCCTGGGAGCAACACTGATAACACCGATGTTTTCAGTTGTTGCTGCTCAGTAATGTTTGCTCCTACCAAGGACTTTCTGAGTCTCATGCTCTGCCAGGGAGAAGAGGAAGCCAGGAGGAAGCAGAGACAGGACACCTGACCCAAACTAGCCAAAGAGGCATTCCAAACCACAGCACATCATGCCCACCATATAAAGTGGGGGAGTTACCTGGAAGGGCTAGATCACTGCTAGGGTTGGGCTGGGTGTTGGTCGGTGGGTGGTGAGTGGTTGTATTCTCTTCCCTTGTCATTTGCCTTATCATTATTATTATTATTGGTGGCAGCAGTAGTGTTTTTGTGTTATACCTTAGTTACTGGACTGTTCTTATCTCAACCCGTGGGAGTTACATTCTTTTGATTCTCCTTCCCATCCCTCCTGGAGCAGGTGGAGGAAGAGGGCAGGGGAGAGTGAGAGAGCAGCTGCGTGGTTCTGAGTTACTGGCTGGGCTTAAGCCACGACACTCTATAAAATTAACTGACAACAATGTATTAAAAATGCACATAAAAGAAGAAAGATAAAGATAAAACAAAATCAGAATCCGAATCAGAATTGCAACAAAGCTTTAATATATGACTAGCTGTCATGAAGTCTGCCTTCATCTGTGTGTATACATACTTTTCACTTAAATTATGGTGACAGATTATCTAGCAGTGAACACAAATCATATACTTTCAGAATACTTTTCTTTCAGAAGAAACCAGCAAGTAAAAAGGGGGAAATAGCAGCTCCAGAAAAAACGGATAATGTGGTGTTTCTTCCTGTTGGCTTACAGGAACAACCCCAAAGACAGGTAGGTGAAATAGCATTAAAATTATGTAGTTCTGACATGCTTTTCCTCAGTAGCTTGTCAAGTGTTTTGTAGCTCAGTGGCATTACCACTACAATCAGGGAAAAGTTCACCACACTCAGGGAATCAGAGGTACAGCCAATATTAGTTGGCTCAGTGTCTAGTAACTTCCATGTGGTGATCATGGACATAAGTCTACCTCTCTAAAGTCCTTAAGGTGTTGCATAGAGGGTTTCAGTTATCCAGCTCACCTACATTTGTAACACTATCTATTACATGTCATCAACTGTCACAATGAGGTTCCCAGGAGAAGGCTAGGGTTTATCTCATGCAATGAATGACAGGGTTTTCTGTTTGTTCACTTTAAAATGTTGCATGTCTATCTGAATTGCTCAAAGATCTAGTTGAATAAGAAGGGTGTTTATCAGAAAACTAATTTATTCAGTACCTACTCTAGTTGTTAAACTAGAGAAGTAACTTCTACACTTTGCAAACCTGTTTGTATAGTGATTATGCAATTAAAAAAATTAGACTATGATAATTGCAATGTTTTCTGATCTAGCTGCGATTATATAATCTGTAAGAGACAAAAATAGAAGAAATAATATTTGTTCAATATATAAACAAGGAAAACAGAATTGTCTAAAGCAAGCATAAAACATGTCAAGGTAACACCATCCAGTGGTCAGCCCATAGGGCTGACACACATATCATTCTTAAGGAATTACATATAAGGCTTCATTTTTGATAGCTTTTCCTTTCTGCAGTCAAAAATACAGGACAACAGGATTAATTTTTTTTTTTTTGTTCCATTTTTATAAAGCAAGCAAACTTTTAGTAGCAGGACGTCATTACAGTAGAACATGAAGGGAAATAAGCACACAGAAAGACAGATTAAACTATTTTAGGTGTTTGTAACTACTACAATAATCTATGTTTCAATAGTGTGTGACTTACACTGCATTTTATCGTACACTTCTCTCTTCCTTAAAATGTATTAACATCATCTTATTCAGACGGAGCAGCATCCTGTAGTAAACTAATTTAAATTAAAGCTGCCAGCTTGAATAGTCTTTCTAATGAAATAGTTGTTGGGATTAAGGATGTTTATATGACTATTTTTTTTCCCAATAGTTGAATAACGGAACTGATCAAACAGCAGGCACTTATAAGGGCACCAGTCCTTCCCCAGCTACTCTTTCTTAATTCTCTTCACACAAGAGATTTATGGCATTGGTCCTGAGAAACTTCTTTCATAAAAGCCTGTAATATTGTAAGTGTACAGAATCAGATATGTGCCCCTGGTACTGCCAAATAGTCTGAATGTGTTAAGTATTAATTCTTTTTTCTCACAAATGTGAGAAAAGTTGGGTTTCCTATTTGTCATATGGTTTATTCACATTTATGAAGTGCTGTATTACCTGACAATAGAAATATCGGTGCAGTATAAGATTAAGATATTTTACAATACAAAAATCGTCTACAGTGCACTTAAAATTGTACCAGCTGCTGTTTAAGACTTCTAAGCTTTAGTTTTCCAATAAATGTTCTTGAAGCACTGTAAGAATGTATTATCTTGGTTGTGACCTTTGCAGGGTCATCAGGAGGTGTATTTGTAATATTAACACCTTAAAGCTCAGACCTGTACTGTTTTGGGACAATTGGAAATGGATTTTGTTTTACTACATGACAAGCTACCAACACAATTGTCCCTTTTCAATTTGTCACACTTTTTTTTTCTATTCTTATGGAATGGAAGTCTCAGTTCTTTAACCCAGTGCTATAGACTACTCATCTGGAAAAATCCCAATGGGATCACAGGGTAGAGCAATCCTGCCCATGGTAGGTGTGTTAGAGCTAGATGATCTGAAGGTCCGTTCCAATTCTAACCATTCTATGATTCTATGACTCTATGACTCTATGAACTTACATGATCTTTAAGTTCCCTTCCAACCCTAACCATTCTATGATTCTATGGTTCTGTTTAATATCACAAAAAACTGGCAATAGCAACTACTTAAATACTTATAAGAGCTGCATATGCTTATGTTCAATAAAATCTCCTAGTTTGTCTGTCCAAACTTCACTTTTGACCTCCTGCAAATGATACAGCTGTTGTTCTGTTATCTTTTTTTCTGTTGATTTTTTTTGTTTGTTTTAATTTCTGTAATATGAAGAAACAAAAGAAATATGACTTCTATTTACTTTTTTCATTTTCTGATGTTCAGAAGTTAACTAGAAAATACTCCGACTTAGTTACTTGATAAAACACATCACTAATTAGATAACATTTTCTCCTTTAGCAGATAAGAAATACCTTTTTTTTTTTCATTTACCCTTACTTTTCTAATGTAATTTAATCATATTTGGCAGCTCTGCAGTTCACAGATATTGTCACAGGCTATTGAAAACTGATACTTAAAGTAATACCAGCCCATCAGACTAAAAAAAAAAAAAAAAAAAAACCATCCAAATTCATCCAGCCTTCAGACACAATACTCAAATGCATATTTATTCAGCATAGCGTTAAGTTTGTCTTCATCAACTGCTCTGCCCTACTCAAGACGAGAAATGCATAGTCCTCTTTTTATCTACTCAGCATGTATGTACAGATTTCATTAAGAAAAAAATTAATTAAAAAGTAATAATAATATATCAGTTGCCTAAGTAATTTTGGAAGAGTAAGAGTTTCTAGGGTTTAGCTGAGTTAATGGAAGGCATCAAATTTTACAGTATGTTATGACAACAAGTAGTAGTGGTTGATTTTCTACTCTGATTTCTAATCAAGCATTCTTATGTATTTTTCTGTCTTTATGGTGTCTATTAGCAGAGATACAAAAGTTACAGGAAGCCACATTCATAAAAATTTAATTAATTACACTTACCTATCCTTGTCATCTTGAATAATAATGCTTGAAGTTTAGCCATCATAAATGTATACTCCCGTCCACTTGCATATTTCATCCAGTCTTTCATTTTCTCCTAAGCATATGTTCTATTCACTGGGAAACTCATCTGTAGAGAATGTACCAGGACTAATACCAATGTTTAAGTAAGTTGTTTGTTGATTATATACTCCTAAAATTACAATTACATTTTATGTGCTCTCTATGATAAACGTTCTTCTTCATGCATTTATCTTTTGATAAATACTCAGAAAAATAATATATTTAATTTCCTCAATACTGTAGACAGATAAAGTTAAAAACCATTATTCCCTCCAGAATAATGTTCCCTCTTTTTTAAGCCTTTTTTTTTTTTAAGGTTGTTTTAGGGGTCATCAATTTTATATTCCCTAATCAGGCCTATAGACATATTTTAGCTTTCTTTCATCCAGTAACTTTTTAAAAGATTTTTGTATCTTGTGCCCTTACATTGTACATGCCACACATGCCTTTCCTTTGATATTTTTTGAGTTCTTAGTCGACTAGTTCAGCAGTATTTTCTAATTTAATTCCCCATGATGTACGTATTTGCTGTTCTTTATGTGATGCACGTGTATCATACCTATGTTTTATTTGTAAGTGATCATGTCTCTTCTATTATTGTTCCTGATTTCACTATTCTGCATGACCATTTTTCAAAAATCCCTTCAGTTTCTAGAATTTTAGCATTTTAATACCAGTCACCAGATCACACCTTATTTCTACTAAGTCCTGTATTAACTTTGAAAATTACTAGCATATTCTTGTCATCGTTTTGTTTTTCTTGTTATTTTTACTTCACAGTAAATGAATTCTCCTGATCAGTCATGAATTGCTATTCATTAGACTCCAGGAGTTAGATGGACATTTTAAAAGGTAACATTGTATAATCTCAGGTTTTAAGCAAACATTTTCTCTCTTGGTGGGACATTCCAAATAACTGAGCTGTCAGTAAGACTTGCATAATAACTGTCATAAAAGCAGCTAACACTTTTTCTATCATGCTCTAGGGAAATACATTTTATTTGGTCTTCCTTAGATACTTATCCTTAAGCTCTAAGGACACTGTTATGTCTACACAGTACTGTTTAAATCAGAGGAATGGTCATAAGAACAATTTGAAGCTTAATTAATGTTTTCTCCCTGAATATTTGAAGGATATACACATCAAAGAGAGATGAGTCAATTAGTACATTGCCTAGGGTAGGTAAAGGAGTAATGAGATGGAATTAGGAAAGGAATGTTAAATAACAAGAAAATCTTTCTGAGAACCACTAGCCTGTGAAATTGTTTCTTAAGGAAAAGGTTAAGGAATTATTTCTTGAGAAAAAAAATATGTGAGCACAGCATGAAGAAGTACTGTAGAACAGAGACAGTATCTTACTAGTATAAAAAAAAAGACCAGATAAATATTCTCCATCTTCATTTTTATCTGTGTTTTTTTCTCAGTTTTAGTAATAAAAGCTAAGATGTTTTTGAGGAAAGCAACCTTTCTTCAAGCTGAAATGACACGCAGGAGTCATTCATGGGTTTCTAGTCATCAAATACTGTCATTACATCACTAAACTCTTTAAAGAGTCTTTAACTCTTCTAGTCATTACATGACTGGTGAAGACCAAATACGTCATTAATCCTTAAATAGCTATCAGTGGTTTAAATTTCATACTGCAGAATTCAAAATGTCACTCATCCATAATTCAAAAGATGTTTAAGGACAGCAATTAATGGGTTGCATTAGCCCTCTATCTATGAGCTGCAGTCCTACACAGGATTAAAAGCCAATGTAATTCAAATGAGATTATGAGTAATGTAACAATTGTATCCAAAAACATGAGAAGGGGTAAAAGCCTTTCAGTTTGATTCTAAGAAGAAAAAAAACAAAACAACAAACTGTTTGCATGACAATGTAATTAGTGTCTAAGATACTACAGATCACAGTTAATAGGACAACAAAAGGATAAATTTGTCCATTTGTCCCTTGAGGGTGGAATATAGATTTGGATTTAGTATATGTTTAGTTGCTGTCCAACAGAGCTTAATTCCATTTAGGCAGCTTTGACAAATTCCTATTAAAAGGTGTTTTGTATTTCAAGTGTAATCTATAAACCTTGCTGTATTTAAATATCCTTCTCCACATGGGTCCTGCACTATTCTATTGACAAGGCAGATGGGTCTCTTTCAATGATTAAAGGATACTTCAGTTCTCACTACTCATTTTGTGTTTTTACTAAGTTGCAAGGTATGTTGAACAAAAGGAAAAAAAGAAGTCTTGAAAATTAAATGCTCATAAGAAACCACAATTATCAGAGGATGTGTCTAAAAGAAAGTAATATGGTTATTTGTGACTTAATATTAATCAACTGCATTGGATCAGTTAAATACTGTAAATCAGTGAATTAAGTATTGTGTTATGTGTAGAGGTAAAACCACTTTGTTCAGATATTTAAAAAAAAATACCAGCTACCCATTCAAAATAATTACCTATAGTCTGGAACCCACAGAAAAAAAAAAAAAAAAACACAAACACAAAAAAAAAATACAAAAAACCCAAAAGAGTTGCTCATTATAGAAACAATGTTAAAATCATCACTTAAGATGGTAAAACACAGGAAACTGGACTAAGAACCAAACATAAATTTATTTATCCCAAGGTTTGCTTCCATTATTGCATTCTCTTGCATTAAGCATATGGAATGAAACTTTTTTTTTTTAAATGTTATCACATATTTTTTATTATGAATTTTGTTCTAATTGTCTTTCATTTGTATTGTGATTACACAATAATTCTCCTCAGATCAGTAGTTTTATCATGTTATAGGACTAGTTTAACTATTACATTGTCAGGTCACACTGAATTTATGTATATGTGTGGACAAAACATGGCAGCTTCAAGCATGGATAGATTAATCCTTTGGAATGCATGTTTCGTTTGGATGACATACTGTGTCATCAGAGACTCTGTAAAGCCCCCAGAAAACAGTAATTTTGCAGAAGGTTGGTGGAGGAATGTAACCATGTACATAAAAACAATGTTCACAAGGTCGTACAGACACTCAGATTTGCTGGCTGAAATCTATTCACTAAGTACTACTCTCATCTCAGGAAAATTGTTTTAGAAGCCTTTTCCTCCTTTATTTTATTCCTGTACTTTAATAACAGTGTATTCTAGACACTGAAAATAGTAGCAATCTGAGGACATGTTCATTTATAACATGATTCTTATTAAAAATATTAAGGTTAAAATTAATGTACCTTTTCTGTGCCAGAAATTGATTTACTAATCATGAAGTGCACATTATTGATCTCTGATTGCTATCTCAGCCTCTGACTTTCTCCAATTTAGTTATCACATCTCTCTATTAATTTCTACCAAGCTGATGCTATAATGCTATACTTATAATACTAAGGCTGCATCTGGGGGAAACAAACAAACTGTATTGGGTCTGGCTAAGATGTAGTTAATTTTCTTCACAGCAGCCCTCATAGTGCTGTGCTTTCTACTGTTAGCTGGAAAGATGTTGGTAACACACCAGTGTTTTTGGCTACTGCTAAGCAGTGCTCACATGGCATCAAGGCTGTCTCCAAAATTTTCCTCCTCACCAGTAGGCTAGGGGTAGGCAAAGTCTTAGGAGGGGACATAGCCGAACCAAGGTGACCAAAGAGATATTCCATTTTATACGATGTCTGGTCACCAATAAAAAATAAGAGGAAGAAGAAAGGGAGGAGGGGAAAGGGGAAGGAATTTGTTATTACGTTTGTCTTCCAGGAGCTGGCTGTACGTCAGCTGCTGATGGAAGCAGAGAATAAATCTTTTGTTTTCCTTTGCTCAGTGCACAGCTTTCACTTTTGTTTGGCCCATGAGCTTTTATGTCTTATTTTCTCTCCCCTTGTCCTGCTGAGGACAAGCAAGAGATGCTTGATGTCCAGCCAACATCAACCTACCACAGTCCTTTTTGGCACCAAATGTGGGGTATAAGACAACAGGAATTTTCTATTAAGCATGCTGTAACTATTAAGCATGCTATAATTATAGTAGTTATTAAGTGGCGAGCTTATGTGCAGGTCGTGGAGTTTGTTGGTTGCACTCCTTATCTCCCTGGCTTGGTGATCTTGGGAACAATGTAGTACAAAAAATGGGTATGTGATTTGCTCTGACATTGATAGCCTTAGTGAGACCATCATGTCTTGGGGGAGCTTTCTTGTGGAAAGGATTCCTAAGCAGTATGGATGTGGGCTGTTCTATTATGCAAGCTCACGAGGTCCTTTCACCCTTATGTAAGCTGTTCAATGCTAGCATTTAACCCTATTAGCATTATATGGGGTTTGTGTGATCTAGTGTCATCCCAGTGTAAGAGCAGACAAATTTTCTGAAGTGTGCCCTAAGGCAGTTGGCTCCTGATTGCCAGGGTGTGTGGAAGGATTCTGGCAGGTTTCTAAGGTGGTTATCACCTCCAGTAATCTATGACTTCACACTCAAACAGGCAAGTAACTGATGTGCCATGTGACGGAAGGATGCCTTGCCTACCCCAATGAAAACTAGCATCTTCTTCTAGCACTGTACTGGGGCTTGGCCTTTGATTACTGAGCCACAGTTCCTTACTATCAGAGGACTCTGGTTAAGTCAGGGACTCAAACCACCTCCAAGAATACTTTGAGACCAAGGTTCAACCTACATCTGAGGACATGACAATAGATACAGGGACAGAAAATGCATTTGAGAACACTACGACTGGGACTCAAACAATAATACTACCATGGTTTAAGATGAACCCAAGACAAATAGCAACCAAAGAAACCCAGTCTTAATCTTTTGGATTTTAATTATGTAAATTGCAGCAGTGTAAGGAATATTTGGGCTTTTGGAAATTCAGAAATGCCCTAATACCTAAAACATTATGCCAGACAGGTAAATTAACAGTCATATGCCTAAAACATACCCCCCAAAATTAATATATTTCATTACCTGCCTTGTATTACCACTATCCATCACTCACAGAGACAGTAGTGATACATAGTTACAGAAGTTGCTAATGTTGTAACAGGACCATCAGGTATGTTTTCCCTACTTAAGTTTAAAGTTAGGTTGAACATTGCAAATTTTTGTAACAAAAGTGGACAAAGGTGACAGAAATTCTGAATGCTTTGAACATTCTGGTCTACTTTGTTTATGTGTATCTTTAGCACTGCCCAATGAAATAAAAAAATGTCATTGATCAAAGGAAAATGATGGACAGACCTGTGTGACATTTTTCTTCAAAGTCATTAAATTAATAACTGTCCTCCTTCCCTGTGAAACAGTCAGTGTCCTTGTCACAATGCACACATCTCATATTTTCTGGAACATCCCCTGTTTGCTTAGGAAGGCTAATAGATACTGAGGAACATGTAACACTTTTAACATGGTCTCTCATTTACAGCTTGTTTTTTTTCCCCAAATCTCTTAACTTTCTAGAAAGAAGCCCAGAGTTTCTACTGCTGTAAGCAAACCACCAGCTGTATCTTTGTTATCTGTCATGATTGATGGCAACACAGTCATCCTTTACCTGTCTGCTAGGAATCATCTCTTTTACACTTGACTTGAGCTGTCCTCTGAGAACCACTTTTACAATATTTTGAAAGTTTCATTTGTTATTTTTGGGATGCTGTGCTGCTGAGGCTAATACTGTCTCTAGAAGACCTTGAAATGTTAATTCTAGCTTTGGTTACATCAACATATTCTTGCTTGCTGAGACCTCTTGTTTCCTGAGCTGGCAGAAGGCTGTTTGCATAATATCCAGTTTGCTGAAAATTCAGCTACCTCAATGTCATGTTACTGTAAATTTACTCACTGGTTGGGCTCTTAACCCAGTGTGCACAGTTCCTGAGTTACTCCCTAAATTTTAGAAAGTCACATCAGCAAAATTCATAGCCCCGTTTATGAGAAGAGCTGAAAGAAAAATGCAAGGTGGGCAGCCATAAAAGCAAAGAACAAACTGTGTGAGTTGAAACATAACACTGCAAAAGCACTGTGAGAACTGCAAGGTTTCTTGGAGTACAATTAGTAATCTTTACGTGATGATGCTACAGTGTGACAAAAACAGTACAATATTTATGAAGTACTGACATAGTGCATTTGTCATTGTATTCCCGATATAAGATAATATAGGAAGAAGTTTTTTATAGAATTTTGTCTCACTGCTTATAATGACCATCAGCATGGCAAATGCTTCAGAATATGTAATCAACGTTTGCATGTTGAAAAGATAGAGCAGTGTTAAACAGATGGTTATGTGACCCCATGTTTAAAAGGATTTTTTTTTCCCTTGTAGTTATGTCTGAATGTGCAAAGGAATGACTAAAGTGATAAATTATCAGAGCCACAAACACTCAAAAAAGTAATCTTTTCCCCCCATTTTTCATTTTTAATTTAGGATTTTTTTTTCATGCTGAAAATAGTAATTCCAGTCATGAAGCTTAAACATATGTTTAAATGTTTCATTTCTATTTTAAATACACTTTTTCTTTAGCAAGAATGAAAACAAAAACATCAAATGGATTTTATCGATTTGATTATTTTAAAATGATTCACTTCATTCTGAAAATACTCGAAAGATTTCAGTTTCTTTTAATTCAAAAAATTGCTCAGGATTGTAAGAATTAAAGAGTCTATTTCATCCAAATAGGTTGAAGTACTACAAAAATACAAAATAACATTAAGACAAATGTATTTAGTAGGGATTCTAGCTGACAGTTGCAACTTGCTAATAGATCTATAGCTTGTAAATATTGAAAACAAAATGCTCAGAAAATACAGGCAAGCTGTTCAGTCTTACATACACAGCTGCCATAATTTCTTGCTGAAGTTTAAAATAAATATAAATGTATTCTGATGAAAAAAAAAGTGATGATTTTTGTAATGTGGTTGTGGGTGAATACAATCCTTTTTGAAGTATTTTTCCATATGTTTTCTTTCAAAAATTAACTTAAAATTAAAGTTAACATAGTGAAGTCTAGTAAAAGATAAGAATTTTCTGACACTTTCTAAATGCAAAACATTTAATGTCGAAAATTTATTTTTGCATATAATGTTCTAATCAGGAGGGACAGAAGTAAACAGCTTTAGTCAACTGATGGATCTTGATAAAGGTAGCTTCCTACAGAGATTTTTAAAATTCAGGGACATACATGTTAGCATGTTCTCCTAAATCACAAATTGCAAATCACAGTCTGAAGCTAGCATTTCCAGAAGGTACATTTTATGAAGCCCCATTTAGTGTTGGGTCACTAAATCCTTATAAATTAACTCAGATGCATTTTTAATTAACTTCCTAAGAATGTACAAAATCTGACTATTTGAATAGGAATTTTATTTATGAACTTATGATGTTATTTAAGAAACTCAGTTTTAAAACTATTCAAATTTAGTAAGTAAATCTTACACCAGACATGTCCTTCCAGATCATATTTAGAATCTTATTCTTGCTAAGCTTTATACTCTCATAATCCCATCTTTTTAATTCTAATGGTTTTCCTAGGAATTGAGGAATTTACCAGATCAAAATAAATATCCCATACAGATCAAAGTAGCAGAGCAAAAGTTTAAGCCAGTTTAAGGAAATATAATAATAAAGGGTGGGTCCTAAACCAGCTGTGTTGCCACATGAAGAAGAGTGAGAAAGAACTTCTCTAAAGATCACAGTATTTGTGTATATATATATATATATATATATATATATATATATACCAGAGAACACACTTTTTCTGTTTAAAAATGTCTTTTCTTTAGACTATGTCAGCCATCACATTTTGCTCAACAGATGAATGTGACATGATTTAAATATCAGATTACCATTGTTGGAGTATTCCATATGAGTTTTACTAAAACACTATCTTGGCATCTCCAAAGAAAATGCTAGATGTATCATAATAAAGACAGAATAGGCAGCTATTTCCTTTAGCTGTTATTTTAAAGTCAATTGTGTAGGCTTTAAGATTCAGCTTTAATAAATAGTTAGAATACATATTATAGTCCATTTTCCCTTAATTATACATAACTTTTTTCTCTGAATCACATTTCTTTGTTGAAGACTTTTGAACATCTGATGTTGTGTAAACTTCAAAAGCAATTGACAAGAATGACACTCTTAGTGTCAAAACAATGTAGTATGAGACATTGGCCTGCACAGTACTGAATTACAATGCCACAATCTATACTAAGCTTCTCTTTAAACTGCACAGAGGAAAATAATATTTCCCAATAGAGCTCAATTGCGAGAAAATCCAGTCATTGTATATAGTTTTAAATTCTGTACTATAAAACAGTGTTTGCTATGTCTTTCATTTCCGAAGACCTGCATAATTTTAAATGTGGATTTACCCATCTTAATCTAAGATGTAAATAGACCTATATGAAGCTCAATGATGTTCAGTCTATTCAACCCCATTTTACCTTCATTAGTTATATAAAAGCTTTACCTTCATTATAATTTCATATTGTTACTTAATTCAAGAACAAGAATGACAGTCAAAAAGAGACTTTTTGCCAGGAGAAAGCCAGGAGAAGCACATGCATTTTCAGTAAACACAAAAAATGGAAAGGATTTATTTTCATTTTATTCCTTTAAATGTGAGAGACCCCCTTGTGATCTCTAAATTGTGTTATGGGTGAGAGTTGAAGGCATTAAAAGTATATAAAGCATTAATTCTACTTAATCCTGTTTTATTATTGTTTTGATGCTATGTTTATTCTTAAATTAATCATTCATACCCAGCCTGCAAAGTCAGTGTGAAATTACGATTTACCCTGGACCGCAAAGAAGTTGGAGACTACAATTAATCATTCCCCCTAAGTAATCTGCTTGTAATCCCAGCCTAACTCTCCGGAGTTACAAGAAGAAACCAAGATACATATAATCATTCCTGTGGGACTTCAGTGCCACTTTCCCAAATTATACTGCATGCTTTTCTTGTATTTCAAAAAGATGTTTGTCTTCTGTTAGCAACATTTGGACATGGAAGTATACAAGATCATTAATATTGATATTATCATAATTGGTAATTTCTGTTAATTTTTCCTTTCTAATATGTTTTCTATGTATTGTTTTATTTTAATGCAGATTTTAAAATGTTCAAAAGCCAGAAGATAATTTTCTAGAATTCCCATCAAACCAATTTATGCCAAATAAAAAACAAACATAGCAAAATTAAACATGAAATGCAACTCTATTTAAGACCTAATTCAAATAATTATTTACAAAGTGAATGGTTCTGACTTATTCAGTGTCATTTGGTTCAAACATGAAAAGAATTTATTGTCTTTATTATTTGATATTGTTTTGTATACTCATTTGTCAATGAGGTAAAATGAAGCAATAATGCATGTATTTTAGTGTATATGTAAAACCACATATTTTTGTGTGTTCTCTGACCCAAGGTTATACATTGCAAGTAATTAATTATTTTTTCTTTCAGGCTGTATGATTTTAATTAATGAGAGAAACATATTTTAATGTTGAAATTCATAGTATACATTTCTCTGTTCAGTTCATTTGCCGACTGACACAAAGTCCTGTGTTGACATAGAAATGAGACTGCATAAGGTTCCTGGGAACCTCTGGCTAAAATTCTGCCATAGTATTAAAATGAACATTAATATTATTTATCTCCTCCTGATAGGATTAAGTTTATTCCTGGCTAGTCTTTTAATGTTCATTTGTAAGGCTGATAAAAAACAAGAAAAGCAAACCAAAAACCTGAATTAGGATTACAGTGAATTAATCCACATAATAAATTGCTTCATGCAATGAAGTCAGTACTTGGCCCAGAATTAATAAATTCTGAATTCAGAGCAATATATCCATGAGAGACACAGACAGAGAAGACTGCAGAAAACAGCTAGACACAGAAGACTGCAGATAACAGCTAGATGTAGAAATCATCTTGCAAAAGCAGAGGAGAAAAGTATGGAGCTCAGATATTCAAAAACCTCTTAGCATTTAGTTAGGTCTTTTTTTTTTTTTTTTCCACCACATATTTATTGCAATCCCTTTCCTGAGCAGCAAAAATTGGACTGGGAAGATCCATAAACTTCAGTATTTCTGAAAAGCTTTTCTTGTCCAGATTTCCTATTTTCTCAAGATTTTCTCTGTTACCATTCAAGATCACTGCCCTCCAGATCCTCTCTGGAGCACTGCTCTGGGTGTACAGGTTATGGGCCAAACCCAATATTTCTGAAGTTTCCATTCTGATTTATTCCCTGGCCTGTTACTAGCTCCTTCTCTTGTTTCTATTCTTATTTTTATTTATATTTCCTCTCTGATTTCATTTAGGTTCTCACTCCAAACTGATTCTCACCCAGAAAATCTTTTAAATCATCATTCACTACTATCACTTGGGCACTGTAATTATCCCCTCATTCATGTTTCTCTTGCATGCTCAGAGTGTAAACTCTTGCAACTTAGACACTGATTTGTGATTATACAGAGCACAGAGAGCAGCTGTCAAATTTTATTGTTTTAATTGAAAAATAAAAGATCACTTGATTTTTTCACCTTTATCTAAAAAAAAAACAAAAAAAAAAACCCTGAATATTTATGGAAAATTTCCAAGTCTTAGTAATTTCCAGAAGGAAATAATAGTGCCAACAGTATCTAACAAGAAATCTTCCACAGCACATGCAAAGCATCTTTACTGAATCACTGACATCATCACATAGCCATGCTTGCTACCTGTGCAGTTCTTTTACACAGTTTTAACAACCTGGACCACTGAATTCACATGAAACTAGAGAGAGTACTCTTTTAAAACTTGACTCCAATTAAAAATATATGTAAAAGCTGTTACTAGTCATATGTTAGAAAAATACCCAGTTTCAGATGACTGAAGAAAAGTCTGGTAACCGTTATATGTATTCTCCATCTAAGACATCTTAAGGTTATGAAGTAGTAACAGTCAAACCAAGTAGTATTTGAATTTATGTTATCCTTCTACCTTTGCTGCTGAACATTTTAAATGTCTTATAGAGCAGATCTACAGCAGGAAGCTTAATAGCAATGCTGTTTCCATAACAACAAATACGATTTGAACAAAACCACAACACTCAGTGGTTGCTGTTCTTCTCAGCACATAAAAGCAGTTATTCAAAATTTCAAGCAGCGTGACATAGAAAAATAAATTAAGGCAAAAGGTGCTAACAATTCTCTTCCATATTCGGTAAATGTCTAACTCATACGTACTTGAGGGGCAGCTATAAGAACACAGAAATTTACTGTGCTGTGTATGTCAAGCTAAATCATGACCTGAGAGATGAAAGGCTTTTTTCTAATGTACAATTAAATGAAACAACAGTAACATTCTTGACAAGCCACAGAAGCAAGCCATCTAGTTAGGTATAAATTGGCTCACACAATGAATAAAGGAAAGGTCCAAATATACCTTCAGTGAGAGTCCTTACTTTAAACTTTTTAATTTGCAGACATGGAGCAGGGTGTTCAGATTTTTGTATCTTTATTTTTTATTTTATCATTTTCATCAATTCTATTAACTTTGTACTTTTAGTTTTAGTCTGAAAATGCCAGGATTTCCTACATGTTATTTTACCTCTAAAGTATATATTTTTTCTCATTCAAAATTTATATATCTGTTCATGATTTTATATAATAATACTGCATATAAATCAGTTATAATGTAAATAAAAATAAGAATATTTCAGAACCATAAGCAGTCTTTCTGCTTCTTTTTTTTTTTTTTCAGGGAATAATATTTATGTTGAACTGCTAAATAAAATGGCACAGCTCTGTAGTATAATCTATCTTACTTTTGTAAGACTCACCTTTATTTGTATCTACGTATCATGAATATACAAGTCAGGTGGAACTGGGTTTAAAAGTGTAATATCTGACTCATTACACATTTCTAAGGTAGATTTTGGAACTGTAGCATACTTGGGTGATTCTAATGTCATACTGATACATCAGAAGTAAAGTAACCATATCTTTAGGGACATTTGAGGGCAGTTTGGTAAGAAAAAGCGAATATTCAATATCTTTTCAATTAAGACAAATGTCAGCTGCTAGTGTTGCTTCATTAAAGTATCAGATTTCAGGTCTATATTTTTGCCTCTGATTGTACCTGGTCATTATGAATAGTATAAAACTGACCATTTAAAGTAAGTGATTTGCTCACAGTCAGCTTGGGGACAAATGCTGGGAAGTTCCCAAAAGTTCTCAAGTTCTTAAAACCAAAAAAGGAAATAAGAGCTCTTAGAAAAAAGAATTGCAATGAAATCATTATGATACTAACAATGGCTGCTCTATTCTTAATGGGCTTCTACCTTCTATTTTTTTTGCAGTGAAAACTGGGAACCACTATTGGTGCCTGCCTTGATTTCTGCATTCACAGTATCACATGCTTTACCTAAAAAGCTTCTCTGTATTCAAGCAGTATATTAGTTATAAATGCTCCTGTCCACACAGTATGGAGGCATAATTGCAAAAAAACAGGTAATCAGGAAATGAGAACTATGAAAAGTTGGCGTAGTAGGATGCCCAAATTAATTACATTCCCATATCCTAAAGGAAATAGTGAGAAGAACTAAAAGAGCATCTGATTTTGAATAGTGGAGTTGTCTTAAGTAGAGTCAGTGAATTTAATGCACAGGATATGAATGCAGTGAAATATATCATGAGAGCATCTCCATTTAAGAATTGGATAGAGGCATTTATGAGGCTTTTGTCAGTGGTAGGAATGACCATGAGGAAAAGCCTTAAACATTTAGAAGCATATTATTTAGTATAGGTTGCCCAATATTCAGATACTTATCATAAATTGCTGATTTTAGCAAGGCAGTTTGTAGATTAGCACATGACACAATGACCACAAAAGGCAAAAGTCTGGCAATAAGAATACTGACAATGATCAATTTAAATTCAGTTTGAAGCAAATGATTGCTCTGTTAATGAGTGGAATATGATGTGAACTAAAGTATGGGCCACATTTCTGTCATTATCTATCACTTCCAGCTATGTGAAATTTAAAACAATTGTGAGAACTTATTCAGTATTAAGAAAAGCTTGTGGTTTGACATGCAGAGCAATTCAAACCAGAAAAACAGAGAAGGGCAATTAGTGAAGGCTCTTAAAACTATTGATTATTTAGTGACTACAGCAAAGTATGCATAGCATTAGGCAGAATAAAAAGGAAACAATATATGGAGTCATAAGAATAAAGATGAATTAGTAGTAGCTAATTTTAAAAAATAGTGGAAAATATTGAATAATTTTTAAAATAATGGAAAATATTGAATAATTTTTAATGTTGTTATGAATGAAAATATACCATTGAGAATTTTGATTAACAGCATTTGACACATAATGCGTATCCTAAGAAAAACCCAAATAACTAAGTTTAGCCTTAGTTTCCCGTTTTGTTTGTTTCATTTCTGAAACAACAATAATACTAAAAAAAAAAAAGTAAATAAACCCCAAGGCCAAAAGTCATAGATTTGAAATAAATAATTAATTGCTGAAGTTTAATTTATTAAAAAAATAGAAAGGTGAACACAAAATTTGAATTGTGTGAAAAAGTGTCTCCTTCAAACTAAAATTAACAACCTGATATTTAAAGATGAAGCTACGATGTTCTGAGAGCACTTGTTTGAGGGGTGGAGGTGGTGGTGTCATACATCTTCCTCAAAGAATATACGTAGAAAATAGTATGCTCTGATAAACAACTTAATATTCAACATGTGAAAAAAACACCAAAACCTAAAAATAACCCTAAAACTTGAGAAAACTTCAATTTTATTATCCCCTAAATTTCTTACCTAAATTTCTAAACAACGCAGAATGGTAATTTCATAAAACAACAATTTGATGTGCTTTTTGGGAAACTAAGCAAGAAAAAGATATTTTTCCATTAGGTGTATTACAGCCAAGATTAAAGGTCTCAGTGAAAATCCAGTAAGACTGACAGCACCATTATAATATTTCATGAAAGACTTTGACTTGACTTTAATGCAGTCAGCTGACATTGTCTGATTTTCTGTTAATGTTGAGAATATATACTTGTTTGAGTCACTGTGGAAGCAGATAAAATAGGATTCTTGTTTTCACTAAAATCTTTAAACAGTAAGTTTTAACACCTGAACCTATACCAATTAATGATGAAATGAAACAAAATCTCTCCATCAAATCTCAACAGATCATATAAAATTACTAGTAAAGGTTATAAAAAAGAGAGAAAAAAAAAGTTGCTAAAACAGTATCTACTTCCATTTCTCCCTAATGAAAAATGAACAATCTCAGAAATAAGATAAATTGCTCAAAGGCTACAAAATTAAATCACAGCACTGTTGCATTGATGGCATCCATTCCCTCCAGTGTATTGATTGCACCTCACAGCTTGGTGTTGTTGGCAAACTCATGAATGGTGCACTTAATACACTGTCTGTGCGACTGACAAAAAACAGCACTCTTCCACATATCAACTCCTGAAGAACACCACCCTTTACTGATCTCCACTTAGACATGGAGCCATTGACCACAACTCTTTCAGGGTGACTGCCCAGCCAGTCTATGCATCTCCAGTTTAGAGACAAAGATTTTGTGCGGGACGGTGTCAAGTGGCTTTCACAATGCCAGGTAGATGATGTCAGGCATTCTTCCCTTATAGACCAGTGCTGTAAACCCATCATAGAAGGCCACTATATTTGTCAGACATGATTTTCTCTTAGTGAAACCATGCTGGTTGTTACCAATCACCTCCTTATTTTCCCTGTGCCTTAGCAGAGTTTCTGAGATGAGACCTTCTGGACTGTAGGTCCCTCAGTTTTCCTTGTTTCCTCTTTTAAACATGGGGGCTATATTTCCCCTTTTCCAGCAGGAACTTCACCAGCCTGTGACAACTTCTGAAATATGATGGATAATGGCTTAGCACACTCATCTGCCAGTTCCCTCAAGACCTGCAGATGCATCTCATCTGGTACAATGCACTTGCGCACCTTCAGGTTCCTTAGATGGTCTTGAACCTGAAAAGCCTGTATCCTTCCATTCCAACACCTCAGTCATCCCATCATGTCTTTATGAAGCCAATAAACCCTGCAGGCATGGACATTTCTCTAACTCCTCTAATTCCCCATGATTTGTGTGTCTGAATACAGACATTTCAATTGGGCCCCTGATATAAGTCAGCTTACTGGCTGGAGTGTTAGGTATTCCTTCGTGCTGTTCTTCAAGTGCTCTCCTGCTAGTCTGTGACCCCTCTCCACACTCTGGGCATCTCCTCTAAGCTCCATCATCAAACTGGTAGGAGTGGTATGGGTTGAGGTTCTCTTCTCTCTTGTTGTCTTTAGTTTAAAGCCCTCTCCACCAGCTTGGCAAGCCTGTGACTGAAGATGCTCTTCCCCTTCTCTGACACGTGGACCCCATCAGCCCACAGTAGACCAGGTTTCTCAGAGTCCCATGGTCTAAGTAGCCAAACACCTGGCCATGGCACCAGGCTTGTAAGCATTCATTGACTCACCAGATTTGCCTGGTCTTTTCAGACCCCTTCCCTTTGACTGGGCGGAGTGATGAGAAAACTACCTGAGCTACAAAGTCTTTTACCACCACTACTCAAGTTCTGTAATCCTTCTTGATACTCCTCAAACTGCTTATGACTGTATTACTGGTGCCCACATGAAACAGCAGCAGCAGATAATAGTGGAATGTGTTGATGTGGACTATTGTACAGGGGGGTTGTACAAGGGGATTAGGTAAATTGTACAGGGGGTTGTACAAGGGAGTATTGCTTAAGTTACATAGCTTGCTTAACAGATATATCACTCAGCAAATACCTATCGTGCTTTACCATGCAGTACCAGAACATAACCTCCTAATAAGGAAAGCAGTTACTTAAGTTTCAGCAAAAAACATTTGGACAGAGTACCAGACTCATCCAGGCTCCTAAAGAGCATGCGTGAGGACCAAGGGTGAAAAGTTCAGGTCCGAGGAATATTCGTTTACTTCATCTGAAGACCCCTGCCCACGACCACCAGGAGGCACTGCGCATGAGCAGAAGACCTTTGAGCTCATTATAATACGAAGCGGGAATAGGACATAAATATGTATAGGCATACTGTGTAACCTAATTCATATGTAGAATTTTAGAGGATAAATGTAGAGGAAAACGACACTGAGGAGCGCATGCCTTTGGAGGAGTAATCCCCCATGCGTCTTCAGCTGAATAAATGCATACCTACTTTACAACTTTAACGAGTTGGGGAGTCTATTCTGATATCAGTGTAAGGCTTGTTAGTTCCTGGGTGACATCCCTGATAGAAACTTCCAGGAAGCAGCACACTTCTCCAGAGAGCACATGAGGCTGGCAGTGATGATCTACCAGATTAAGTCTTTTAAAAGGTTTTACCGGGTTATGAAACACTGGGATTGGAGAAAGAAAAGGCAACAAAGCAGGGGTTTTTGGGGGGAGGGGGAGAAGGGAAAGTAGAGGCTAGGGAGGAAGAAAACTGAGAAAACATGGCAAGTATTCAAACTGCTGAAACCTGCCTGTAATGGAAATATTCTCACATACCAAGGTATTACCACAGAGAAGTGGAAATTGTTTTTATTACCACAGGGAACTGGAAATTGTTTTTGAGGAATATATTCATCTTGGAATTGCAAAATAATACAAAGGAGAAATACAAAACATGGTTGAAAAAAATTTAGCAGTTAGCAAAAGAAGAGAATAACTTTATTAAAAAAAAAAAATAGGCAAATCAAAAGGTAGTCAGCATATTTAAAAAAGGGAATCAAAATAGTACCTGGTAAGGGAAATATACTTTCAAAGTTTTGCTCATTTATAAAGAGTTTGGAAAACTAAGCAAAAAACAAAAAGAAACCCCCCCCCCCCCCCCAAAAAAGAACAAAAAAAGCCCCCCAAAAAACGTAAACTGAAACAAAAAAAACAGAGAAATACCCCCTCCCCAAAAAAAAAAAAAAAAAAAAAAAAAAAAAAAAAAAAAAAAAAAGAAACCAACAAAACAACAGAACAAAACCTGTATTTTGACAGCTTTATGATAAAGAAGAGATATGACAAGAGCAACCTAAGGACTAAGAAATTTTACTCACAACCTGCTGCACAACAGAAACTTCAAAACAAACCTATATTGATATGTTGGCCACTACAACAATAATGTAGATGAAATATAAGAAAAACATGAAAAGTCAAAAAAATAAAAGTCAATAGTAATATTATGTACTGATATTTCTCATCTAGAATACTGTATGCAACTCCTGGCAGAAAGACAGGAATTTTTTGTTTTCTTATTCAGAAAGTTTAGAACTAAAAAATGGAAGAAAAAAAAAAAAGAAAAAAAAGAACCAAACGAAACCAAACCAAAGAAACCCCCTCCAAAAACTAAACCAAACAAAAAAAGCAACCAACCAAACAAAAAAAAAAAACACAACCAAAACCAAAAGCAAGAAAGAAGAAAAGGCTTCTTAGAATCATAGAATCATAGAATTGTTCGGGTCGGAAAGGACCTTAAGATCATCTAGTTCCAACCCCCCTGCCGTGGGCAGGGACACCTTATGCTAAATCATATCACCCAAGGCCTCATCCAACCTGGCCTTGAACACTGCCAGGGATGGAGCATTCACAAGCTCGCTGGGCAACCTATTCCAGTGCCTCACCACCCTAACAGGAAAGAATTTACTTCTTATATCCAACCTAAACTTCCCCTGTTTAAGTTTTAACCCATTACCCCTTGTCCTGTCACTACAGTCCCTAATGAAGAGTCCCTCTCCAGCATCCCTATAGGCCCCCTTCAGATACTGGAAGGCTGCTATGAGGTCTCCATGCAGCCTTCTCTTCTCCAGGCTGAACAGCCCCAACTTTCTCAGCCTGTCTTCATATGGGAGGTGCTCCAGTCCCCTGATCATCCTCGTGGCCCTTCTCTGGACTTGTTCCAACAGTTCCATGTCCTTTTTATGTTGAGGATACCAGAACTGTGCACAATACTCCAGGTGAGGTCTCACAAGAGCAGAGTAGAGAGGCAGGATCACCTCCTTCAACCTGCTGGTCACGCTCCTTTTGGTGCAGCCCAGGATATGGTCGGCTTTCTGGGCTGCAAGCGCACACTGCCGGCTCATATTCATTTTCTCATTGACCAGCACCCCCAAATCCTTCTCAGCAGGGCTGCTCTGAATCTCTTCTCTGCCCAACCTGTAGCTGTGCCTGGGATTGCTCCCACCCAGGTGTAGGACCTTGCAGTTAGCATGGTTAAACTTCATGAGGTTGGCATCAGCCCACCTCACAAGCATGTCGAGGTCCCTCTGGACGGCATTCCTTTCCTCCAGCGTATCAACCGAACCACACAGCTTGGTGTCATTGGCAAACTTGCTGAGGCTGCACTCAATCCCACTGTCCATGTCAGCGACGAAGATGTCGAACAAGACCGGTCCCAACACCGATCCCTGAGGGACGCCACTCGTTACTGGTCTCCAGCTGGACATTGAGCCATTGACCACAACTCTTTGTGTGCAGCCATCCAGCCAGTTCTTTATCCACCGAGTGGTCCATTCTTCAAATTGATGTCACTCCAATTTAGAGACAAGGATGTTGCGTGGGACAGTGTCGAATGCTTTGCACAAGTCCAGGTAGATGACATCAACTGCTCTACCCCAGTCCATCAGTTCTGTTGCCCCATCATAGAAGGCCACCAAGTTGGTCAGGCAGGATTTCCCCTTAGTGAAGCCATGCTGGCTGTGACCAGCCACCTTGTTGATTTTCATGTGCCTTCGCATGCCTTCCAGAAGAATCTGCTCCAAGATTTTGCCAGGCACAGAGGTAATTCTTAATTTAAAATAATGGATGCTCATGATAATGTCTTTCATAGGGATAATTGGGGCAACACCAAGGCAACTTTTGAATAAAATGGTGGTAAAAAGAACTGTTGCAATAAAATTGCTTAGTGTAACAGGTCTACATTAATACATGTAGGATACATTCTACCATCCAGTTCTTATCCCTAACATTTTGGCTAAAGAACTTTACTTTTATTGTCAAAGCTCACAGTCTCCCAACTGTTGTTCATTGTCTGCCTATTGCTGAAGGGATGTCTGTTTTTAGGAAACAGAAGTAGCAGATGCTGGCTCTGTTAGCTCTGTCTCTGTTTAGCTTATAGTTTTCACAGAGTTGCTGGTTAGAAATGACACAAATGTGCATCAAGCCTTTTCTCCCCTTTCAATAGCAGGTGACAGATCATCCTGTTATCTAGAATTTTGGGTTTTATAGAGTTGGGAGGGTGAATATTAGAAGACTGAACAAAAAAAATGACACTGGCTCATATTACTGATTCAGTTGCTAATTGTTAAATATATTGCTCATTTTTTTAAACAATATTACTGAATTATTGATTTTTTTAATGTCCTTATGGAATAAAGGACAGCCAAAAAATTTCTAGCCTTTATTCAAGAGGTCAAATCTCAGGGCATAATATAAGAAAGTGTCCGACAACAGGACTAGGTGTTTTTTTTTTTTTTTTTGAGAGAGAGAGAATACTGGGTTTTGTGTTTAGATTCAAATTTGAACTTTATCATGTAGAAAATTGAATCCAGTTATCCAGTTTGGCCTGACCTCCTACTGGGACTTCTCTCACCACTTGTAAAAATATCCAAATAAATCATATTGTCTCTTAGTAGTGCAAATATTGTACCAGTGACATCTACAAGGATCCTCCAAATATGTTTTTTTCCAATATCTTTAAGAAAAAGTTAACTAATATTTTTCCAACAAGTACTTGATTTTTTCCCCCAACTAATCTAAAAAAAGTTGTTGTGGGTTATTTTTTTTTAATTTTCATTTATCTTTAAAAATTTATTTTCTGGTAGGAAGAATACCTATTTCTTTCTAAATGCCTATAGGTAGTTACAGCTTTTTACACATCCATCTCTAGTAGTCCTGATTATTTTCCTTAATTCTGTTTTATACCTACTAATCAAAGAAAAAATTAATACAAATAAAATGATACAGTTACTTAACTTCATGGGTAAATCAAATATGCAATGTCTTTGTTTCATATGTAGAGGAATTTTTTCTTCCTGAAAAATATATATTATACTTTACCACTTTTGACACGGTCCAAGCAGCTTCCCTCTTCACATATTTGAAAACAATCTGCAATTTTCCAATACCACATGGAATCATATGCAATTAACACCACTAGGTCTGCCAGCAGCTTTCATATCCTCAAGTGTGACTTGAAACATGACAAAAAAAAAATAGAAAAAAAAAAAAAATTGTTTAGTGGTATGGGGATAAAAATGCTGATTTTTTAATTTTTTTTTTTTATTTCCTTGTCCATATCTTCACAGGCAGACTTGTCTACTTCACAAAATCAAAACAAAGAGCCTTTCTTTTTGCCCAAAGTCAAACCCAAAAGAGTGCTTTCAAGGACTATGTTGGACAAGATTTTCCAAGGTCAAAGCTGAGAAAGATTCACAAAATCCATTTGGGATCAAAAATCATCGTTAATTCTTAGCTAGGAATATGCTTACATTAAAACATCCTTCTATATAGAAATGATTAAGCTAGCTGTAATAAAACAGAGAAAACTTTATATGTTGGTTAATTCACTCTATGTCTTCAAATGAAAATTAAAAATGTAAGTGTACTCTATAATACAGATCGTGAAAATTCATCTTTCAGATAGTACTGCTAAACAGCAAGTATAGTTTAAATGAATTTTCCAGTCTGTGATGAAATTTCTTAGCTTTAGGAAGAGTGATTTCTTTGCTCTTCCCTGGGGTCACTGAGAGGAAAATAAGTTTAAAATTTTGGAATGCATTATATATCTGAAAATAAATGTGTAAATTCATATTTAAAATAAATTTTGATTGTTTTGGAAGAAGACAATTCCTCCCTATCACAAATACTGATTTAGGATCCTGCTGGCTATGCCAATTTGTTCTGAATAAATGTTTTAGAGAGCTTAAAGAACTACTAGCAAAGGTATTAACTAAAGTGGGCTTAATATGAGGTTGTAAAAGAGTGACTTAAAAAAGTTCGATGGCAAGGTTTAATTTACTACTTACTACATGGAAGAAACTTGCAAACAAAATTTGAGTTAGGCTCAAGCTATAATGATTTAACCCTGTTCTTAAATCATGAGGTTCAGGATCAACCCTTTTGCTTCAGGTTCAGGATCAACCCTAATGTGAAGCCTAGGTGCAGGCAGGTCCAATATTAGTCTCATACTTGGACAATGATGTATGCCTAATGTAATTAATTATACAAAGTTTCTAATAACTAATATTGAGTAAAGATTTCATTAGTATTAATCCAGCATGCTATCAGTTATTGAGCATCTGTTGTGAATAAAGTGTCTCTCTGTCTTGGTTGTGGAAGGATCTATTACTTTTGGGTAAGGAATCTCAAACTCAAACTCCTCAAAAAGGAGGAGTCCTTGCTCAAGGGGAAAGCCATCCAGCATGCCATTCACTTGCAATTTAGGGAGAACTCAAACTGGGCTGATCCAAAGATCTGCTGTTGGTAAAGCATATCTCTGCCTTAAGGAGCAAGCTTGAGGTGCATTCCCAGCTCAATAGGAGATCACCAACATGCAGCCACACTGCCTAGCAGAGAGAGCTCAAAGAAGGCTCACTTAGGCTCTCTTATTTGTGGAATAAGGTGGTTGGCTCACAGTCAAATTACATAGGATGGGAAAGTTATGCACAAGTCTCCTTGTAGCCACAACTTCATTCCTTGATAAGGGAGACTTGAAAAAGCTACCCACTATTCATGTGTTAATCACATGGTCTATGTTCTAAGATCATATGCAACAATGCTCACTGTGTCACTCTGCTCCTTTGTGGGTTTCCTAGAGGAATTCTTGGCCTAGCTGTGGCTCAGGCCTTGGATCCTTTGGAGGCTGTACAAAAATGCTGCTATTTCAGTTAAAGGGTTGAGTGCATCCATCAAACTCTAATCTTACATTTTGTAAATAATTCCACCCTACATCTAAGTACCAGACTTTCAGGGCAAACTTTTAAAAATGTGTTTACCAACTGCTGCAAATATTATTTTTTTTCTCAGCATACGTGTGTCATCAAAACATCTTCAGACACGA